>NC_041390.1:474541743-474551321 GCF_002162155.2 Triticum dicoccoides
CGCCCGGGATCTTCTCCCCCGGCTCCGGTCGCGTCGCCGGCCACCGCCGCCGAAGCGCCCCGCGCCGGCGCGAGCTCGCCCCGCCGCCCGCCGGTGCCCGGGCCTCGCCCCGCCGCCCGCCGGTGCCTGCGCCCGCCGCGGCCTCACCGTCCTCCTCACTCCGGCAAGCGCTCCGGTCCCTCACCGCCCGGATTCGGCGCCCCGGCAAGTTCCTCGACGATTCCGGCGAAGTTCCGGCGAACCTCATTTCGTGTGAAGCCCGGATCTGGATCTGAGATTTAAATCTCGGTTGACTTTCTCCCGAAACCCTAGTTCATATTGCCATGTTCATCGTGTCGTAACTTTGCATCCGTGGATTCGTTTTGGGCATATAGTATATCAAAATGTTCATCTCAGAGAGTACATCATTTCATCTCATTGCATCATTTTCATTTGAGTTCATCTTGATGCCCGAAATGCTCTTAGAAGAGGGCTACTTGAGATAATTGTCAGATCTACTACTCCATTTAGATATTTGTCATTTTTGCCATGATTATTGTGTGCATGATATACCCTTGAGCTCTGCATATGTTTTGTTAAGGGTTTTGCCATCTTTCCGGAGGTGCAACCCATGTATTTTTGTGATGTGTGTGGTGACTAGCACAAGCTTGCAAAGTGAGGCACTTGGTAATGGTGATTTCAAAGAATTACATTTCCACCAAGTCCTTGACCTGTTTATCTCATATGGCCATATGTTCATGTTGTTTCCTAGTGATCCGTGCCTCTTTTGAGGACGATCAGTAAGGATATTTTGTTAATCTTGTAGTGCTCTATCCACCCATGTCTTTGTTTGCAATTATGGAGCACCCTAGCTTGAGTCAATCGAGCTCTACTTTTGCTACTTCATGAATCTAGGCAGATTGTCTACTTGTTAGCAATTTTGCCAAGGATGTTCTAGTTGATCCGTGCATGCTATGCTATTGTTCTTGCCATGTCTAGCTTGTATTTTGTGTATTCTTGATGGGTGTATGCTTAGGTTATCATGACTTACCCTGTGGTGAGTGCATCGAGCTCGTAAACATGCCTACTTGATATCTGTTTTCAGCATGCTCCAGTTTTCACCAAGTCTGAGAACTGATTATGTTTTTGCCATGTTCACATGCTTGCAATTGTATTTTCTGATCCCTTTTGGATCAAGGTCACTAAGGGACTTTTGTTAAGCTCTTTGAGTAGCTACATGCCATGCTTTACTTTGCCATGTTCAGGTCCTGTAGAATATAGTTTTGTTGCTCCAAAGTGTGCTATCTGATCTGAAATTCCACACAAGTATTAATTTCACTAAGTCTGAGATCTGTTTACCATATGCATTTTTGCCATGCTTGTTTGAACCTGTTAATGGATGAATTGGCCGTAGCTCAGTGCTAGACTTCTGTTAAGCATCATGAATGCATCCCTTCCATGTATTTTGTTGTCATGTTTGGGTGATGTAGCATGTTCATCTTGTTGCATTTAGATGACTACTTGCTGTAAATCGCAGAACGTGGCCATATTTGAATTGCTTGCCATTTCCAAACCGTAACTCCGATTCCGGCGTTCTTTATATCGTTTTCAAGAGATTTCATCTCATCTTTCCAGTGGCACATTTGGATTTCCAAGTTGAGGCCAGGTTCATGCTTTCCCTGTCACATCTTGCATATGCATCTCGCATCGCATCCTGCATAGCATACCATCCTTGCATCATATTGTTTGATCCTTGCACGTGGTTGATTGTGTTCCGTTTGCTTGTTTGTCTTGTTTGGGTAGAGCCGGGAGACGTGTTCGCTAACGAGGAGCCCGTTGAGTTTGCTTTCGAGGATCCAGTCAACTCTGACCACTTTGCAGGCAAGATGATCATACCCTCGAAATCACTACTATCTTTGCTTTGCTAGATGCTCGCTCTTTTGCTATGCCAATACTACGATGCCTACCACTTGCTTTCAAGCCTCCCAAATTGCCATGTCAAACCTCTAACCCACCATGTCCTAGCAAACCGTTGATTGGCTATGTTACCGCTTTGCTCAACCCCTCTTATAGCGTTGCTAGTTGCAGGTGAAGATTGGAGACCGTTCCTTGTTGGAACATTATTTACTTGTTGGGATACCATTATATTGCCATGTTATCTTAATGCATCTATATACTTGGTAAAGGGTGGAAGGCTCGGCCTCTCGCCTAGTGTTTTGTTCCACTCTTGCCGCCCTAGTTTCCGTCATATCGGTGTTATGTTCCCGGATTTTTGTGTTCCTTACGCGGTTGGGTTATAATGGGAACCCCTTGATAGTTCGCCTTGATTAAAGCTTTTCCAGCAATGCCCAACCTTGGTTTTACCATTTGCCACCTAGCCTATTTTTCCCTTGGGTTTCCGGAGCCCGAGGGTCATCTTATTTTAGCCCCCCCCCCTCCCGGGCCAGTGCTCCTCTGAGTGTTAGTCCAAACTAGAGTCCTGTGCAGCGCCCCCTCAGGGAAAATCGAGGTTTGGTTTTAGTTGTATGGAGAGCTCATCTGAGTGTGCCCTGAGAACGAGATATGTGCAGCTCCTATCGGGATTTGTCGGCACATTAGGGCGGTGTTGCTGGTCTTGTTTTAACCTGTCGAAGTGTCTTCAAGAACCGAGATACCGAGCCTGATCGGAACGTCTCGGGAGGAGGTCTATTCCTTCGTTGACCGTGAGAGCTTGTCATGGGCTAAGTTGGGACTCCCCTACAGGGTTTTCAACTTTCGAAAGCCATGCCCGCGGTTATGGGCAGATGGGAATTTTTTAATGTCCGGTTGTAGATAACTTGAACCTTAACTTAATTAAAATGAATCAACTGAGTGTGTTACCGTGATGGCCTCTTCTCGGCGGAGTCCGGGAAGTGGACACGGTGTTGGAGTAATGCTTGCCGTAGGTTGCCCTCTTTAGTTATGCGTTCGCGCTTTGCCTTCTCTTCTCGCTCTCTTTTGCGAACAGGATAGCCACTATATGTGCTAGTCGCTTGCTGCAGCTCCACCTTATTTACCTTGCCTTACCTATAAGCTTAAATAGTCTTGATCGCGAGGGTGCGAGATTGCTGAGTCCCTGTGGCTCATAGATTACTATTACTCCAGATGCAGGGCCTGATGATTCCGCTCCAGGTGACGCGCTCGAGCTCAAGTGGGAGTTCGACGAGGACTCTCAACGATACTACGTGTCTTTTCCTGATGATCAGTAGTGGTGCCCAGTTGGGGTGATCGGGACCATGTCGCATGTTGGGTTATCTTTTATTTTGGCGCCGTAGTCGGGCCATGAGTGTTTGGATGATGTAATGTTGTTTATGTACTTGATTGACGTGGCGAGTGTAAGCCAAATATGTTATCTCCCCTTTTATTATCTATATTACATGGGATGTTGTGAAGATTGCCTAACTTGCGACATATGCCTTCAATGCGATTATGCCTCTAAGTCGTGCCTCGACACGTGGGAGATATAGTCGCATCGAGGGTGTTAGAAGTTGGTAATCAGAGCCTTCCCTGACCTTAGGAGCCCCATTGCTTGATCGTTTTTAGCGGCCGAGTTGTGTCTAGAAAAATGTTTTGAGTCATTTAGGAATTATATATCGAAGAGTTTAGGAATTCTTTTTACATCCCAGTCTCCTCATCGCTCTGGTAAGGCATCCTGACGTAGAGTTTTGACTCTTCTCTTCTCAAATTTCACTAAAATTTATCTTGGAATGGTTCCGATGACTTTATGATGAGAACATTGTCTTGGTGCCTCCTGTCAGGGGTTTTGTGGAAGTGTCCCGGGGAGTTGAGCTCTGAGGTGTTGTCGTCATAATGTTATCGTTGCAGTTCTGGAATACCTGAGTTTAGTACGCCGACATCGAAAATCTCTTTTATGTAGTTCGTTGGTGAGATAACCTCGACGCCACCCAGTACTGGGGCGGGAGTTCGGGAGTATTGCCATAACTTGTATAACGGATGCTTTTCGAAGGTTGAGGTATATGGTTTCCGAAGTTTTCTTGGTTATGTGTTGATGGATGGATACAGCTGGATGTAGGATTTGCTAGATTTGGGTGAGATATTATGCTTCCCCTGTATCCCCAACACCTGATTGCATAACCGGAAAGGTTCGGGAGTTTCATAGGTGGGAATTCTTGTAGCTCTAGTTTCTTCTTCCACGGATATTTGGTTTGAGATTGGGATTTCTTACCAAGTATTCGTTCTTTATCCGTACCTTGTTGATTTATTTCTCTACCTAAATTCTACGTGGCTTCTCAATTTATGGATATGTGACCATTTCAAGAGGAATGCATTCGTTCATTTTGTTCGGATGTGAAGACTATATGTTGCAATTTTCATTCCGCTGGATTCAGCTTCATTTTATCTGTCTATGTGCTAACGGTGGTCAACCTCTTCAGGATGGCTCCCGCTAAGAGCACCAATCAGAATCAGAATCAAGATCCGCCACCACCTCCACCTCCTCCGGAGGCATGGCAAGCTGTGATGGCCGCAACCAATGCAAACACTCAGTTGATCATGCAAATTCTCCAAGAGCGCAATCAAGGCAACCAAGGGAACCAAGGCAACAATCAGAATCACTTTGCTACACTCAACCAGTTCCTTGCTAACGGGCCAAAGACTTTCAGCAATTGTGTTGAGGCAACCGATGCTAACGATTGGCTTGTGGATCTGTGCAAGCATTTCGAGTGCAGTAACGTCAGGCTTGAGGACTTTGTCAAGTTCGCTTCCTTCCAACTCAAAGATCAAGCTGCAGAATGGTTCCAGCAGTACAAGGATTCCAGAGGTGGACATGTGATCACTTGGGATGAATTCCGTCAAGATTTCAGATCTAATCATATCCCCCAGAGCGTGGTTGAAAGCAAGCGTGAGGAATTCCGCAACCTGAAGCAAGGCTCTTTGTCTGTCTATGACTACAACAAGTTGTTTCAGAAGCTCGCCCGCTTTGCCAAGAAGGACGTCCCTGACGAGAAGAGCATGATATACCAGTTCAGGGGTGGTCTCAGAGAAGAAATTCAGCTAGCTCTTGTTCTCTTTGAGCCCTTGAGGTACGATGAGTTCTACAACATGGCATTGAAGCAAGAGGCCGCTCAACTGAGGTGTGATGCTTCCAAGAAGCGAGTCAGAGATGCTACTCCTTCTTCCTCTACTCAAGTGGCCAAGCAGCAGAAGTATTGGCTTCCTCCTCCTCCGTTCCGTCAGCCGTATCAGCAGAAGAGCAAAGGTGGCAGTGGATCTTCCCACCCACCCAACCCTAGCTTTTAGAACAAGACTTCGTCTCAACCCCCAAGATCGAGTGCTCCGTATCACCGTCCGCTTTCAGAGGTCACGTGCAACAAGTGCCAACAAAAGGGTCACTATGCCAACAAGTGTCTTAACCAGAGGCGTCTTCCTCCTCCTCCTCCTGTCAGATCGGCAAGTACAGCTGTGGTCAAGCATAACCCCAAGTACGCCAAGGTCAATATGGTGAATGCAGCCCAGGCAGAGGACTCATCAGATGTGATCATGGGTAACCTTCCTGTCAACGATATCCCTGCAAAAGTTCTTTTTAACACTGGTGCATCGCATTGTTTCATTTCCAAACCTTTTGCATCGAAGTATGAGCGCGACTATCAGTATCTGCAAAATTCCTTGCAAATCGTGTCACCGGGCAAGCAAATGACAGCTAATTTCTGCGTCCCAGATATTACTATCACGTTGGGCGACTACAAATTTCTAGCTTCTCCTATTGTTCTGGGTGACTCGGATATTGATCTTATTCTCGGAATGGATTGGCTTTCTAAGCACAAGGCGCATCTTGATTGTGCTGCCAGGAAGATTCAATTGACTCATTCGTCTGAGGATGTAATTGTGTTTGCCGCTCGTGATGATACCATCCGTCTATTTTCTCTTAATGAGAAGGGTGAACTGGATGCTATCTCGCAAATTCCAGTCGTTTGCGAATATCAACACGTCTTTCCAGAAGAGCTTCCAGGAATGCCTCTGCACCGGCCAGTTGAATTCGTTATTGATCTTGAGCCCGGCACGGAACCTGTGTGCAAGCGTCCTTACAAGATCGGACCTGAAGAGTTGAAGGAGCTGAAGAAGCAACTCGATATTCAAGAGAGAATGGGTCTCATCCGGCCTAGTTCTTCTCCGTGGGGTTGTGGTGTTCTTTTTGTGAAGAAGAAGGATGGAACGGACCGACTTTGTTTTGATTACCGTCCATTGAACAAGAAGACCATCAAGAACAAATACCCACTTCCCAACATCAACGAGCTGTTCGAACAACTCAAAGGTGCCCAAGTATTCTCCAAGCTTGATCTCCGTATGGGTTATCATCAGATTCGAATCCGTGAGCAAGATATTCCCAAGGCGGCTTTCAGGACAAGCTATGGGTCATATGAATACACTGTCATGTCTTGTGGCCTTGTCAACGCTCCTCCGACGTTCTCTCGCATGATGAACTTCATCTTCAACGCCTACACCAATGACTTCATTTTGGTCTATCTCGACGACATTCTGGTTTTCTCGAAGAACAAGGAAGATCATGCCAAGCACTTGCATTCGGTACTCGATAAGTTGAGGGAACACAAGTTCTACGCTAAGTTCTCCAAGTGTGAATTTTGGCTCGATGAGGTTCTTTATCTTGGTCATATCATCTCTGCCAAGGGCATTGCAGTGAATCCTGAGAAGGTGTCTGCAATTGTGAATTGGGAACCTCCTCAGAACATGAAGCAACTCCGTAGCTTCCTCGGTCTCGCAAGCTATTGCCAAAGATTTGTTGAAAACTTTTCTAAGATCGCGAAGCCTCTCTCAAATCTTCTCCAGAAGCACGTCAAGTACGTTTGGTCTCCGGAGTGTGACATTGCTTTCAACACTTTGAAAGAGAAATTGATCACCGCTCCAGTTCTGACTCCGCCTGATGAATCGAAGCCGTACGAGGTCTTTTGTGATGCCTCTCTCCAAGGTCTTGGCGCAGTGTTGATGCAAGAGAAGAAAGTTGTTGCTTATACCTCTCGCCAGTTGAAGCCCAATGAGAAGAACTACCCCACTCATGATCTCGAGTTGGCGGCAGTTGTGCATGCTCTTTTGACTTGGAGACATCTCTTATTGGGAAGAAAAGTGGACATCTTCACTGACCACAAGAGTCTCAAGTACATCTTCACTCGGCCTAATCTCAACCTCAAGCAAACTCGATGGGTCGAAATGATTCAAGAGTATAATCCGAGTATCGAGTAAACTCCAGGCAAGGCCAATGTGATTGCTGACGCATTGAGCAGGAAAGCTTATTGCAATAGTCTGATTCTCAAGCCTTATCAACCCGAGCTTTGTGAAGCTTTCCGCAAACTTAATCTGCAAGTTGTTTCTCAAGGTTTCCTTGCCAACCTTCAAGTCTCCCCTACCTTGGAAGACCAGATTTGCCAAGCCCGGCTTCTTGATGCTATGGTGAAAAAGGTGAAGATTGGGATTGCCAAGAGTCAACCCAAGTACAAGTGCTACCGCCTTGATGACAAGGACACTCTCTTCTTCGAGGATCGTATTGTTGTACCCAAAGGTGAACTCCGTAAAGTGATCATGAATGAGGCTCGCAATTCTCTCCTCTCCATCCACCCTGGGAGTACGAAGATGTATCAGGACCTCAAGCAGGCTTATTGGTGGACTCGAATGAAGCGCGAGATTGCTCAGTTCGTGAATGAATGTTATGTCTGCAGAAGAGTGAAGGCAGAACACCAAAGGCTAGCTGGTCTCCTCCAACCTCTTGCCATTCCAGAATGGAAGTTTGACCGCATTAAGATGGACTTCGTGTCTGGGTTTCCAAAGTCCAAGCGTGGCAATGATGCTATATTCGTTGTCATCGACAAACTCACCAAAGTGGCTCACTTTCTGCCTATCAAAGAGTCTATCACTGCAGCTCAATTGGCGGAACTCTATACCTCTCGAATTGTCTCTCTCCACGGTATTCCACAAGTGATCTCTTCAGACCGTGGCAGCATCTTTACCTCCAAGTTTTGGGATTCTTTTCAAAAGGCCATGGGTACCAACATCCGCTTTAGCACAGCTTTCCATCCTCAAACTAGTGGTCAAGTCGAGCGTGTCAACCAGATTCTTGAAGATATGCTCAGGGCTTGTGTGATCTCCTTCGGCATGAAGTGGGAGGATTATCTTCCTTATGCTGAATTCTCCTACAACAACAGTTTTCAAGCAAGTTCGGGCAAGGCCCCATTTGAAATTCTGTATGGAAGGAAGTGCCGTACCCCTCTCAACTGGTCTGAAACCAGTGAACATCATCTTTTGGGAAATGACTTAATCACAGAGGCAGAGGAAATGTGCAAAGTCATTCGAGATAACCTCAAAGCAGCCCAATCCCGCCAGAAGAGCTACTATGACAGTAAGCACCATGATTTGGCTTTCGAGATCGGAGATCATGTTTACCTCCGCGTCTCTCCTATGAAAGGTACTCGTCGCTTCGGTATCAAAGGGAAGCTTGCCCCCAGATACGTGGGACCTTTCAAGATTGTCAGCAAGAGAGCCGATCTCGCCTATCAACTCGAGCTTCCTTCAAACTTTGCAAATGTTCATGACGTGTTCCATGTCTCTCAGCTCCGAAAGTGCTTCAAGACTCCTGACCGCACCGTCAACTTCGAGGACATTGAGCTCCAAGAAGATCTCTCCTATCGTGAGCACCCCGTGGCTATTCTTGAAGATACCGAACGCAAGACTCGCAACAAGTCAATCAAATTCCTCAAAGTCAAGTGGTCACACCATTCCGACCGTGAAGCTACCTGGGAATGCGAGGATCACCTCTATTCTGAGTACCCGGCGTTCTTTCAGTCCTAGATCTCGGGACGAGATCCTTTCGTAGTGGTGGAGTGTTGTAACACCCCGGATGTAACTTACCCAATATGTATTCCAACTCTTGCCGTTTCCGGCGTTAAGTTACTTTATTTTCTCGGGTTCGGGTTTTGTCTCCGTGTCTTGTTGTCGTTGTCATGCATCTCATATCATGTCATCATGTGCATTGCATTTTCATACGTGTTTATCTTATGCATTCGAGCATTTTCCCCGTTGTCCGTTTTGCATTCCGGCGCTTCGTTCTCCTCCAGTGGTCATTTCTACCTTTCTTTCGTGTGTGGGGATTAAACATTTCCGGATTGGACCGAGACTAGCCAAGCGGCCTTGGTTTACTACCGGTAGACCGCCTGTCAAGTTTCGTACCATTTGGACTTCGTTTGATACTCCAACGGTTAACCAAGGGACCGAGAAGGCCTCGTGTGTGTTGCAGCCCAACACCCCTTCAATTTGGCCCAAAACCCACCAAAACCTTCTCCATCATCTAGAGCGTTCGATCACTCGTGTGGCCGAAAACCGCACCTCATTTGGACTCTCCTAGCTCCCTCTATGCCTATTTAAAGAACCCCCTCTGAAATTCTCTTTCTCCTCCCCGAAACCCTAGATCCATTTCATCCGCCGCCGCCGGACAAAAACGGCCACCGACGGACATGTCCTGCTAGCCCCGCCGCCACCATGTGTCGCCCGCGGGTTGGCCGCGCCGCCGCCCCACTTCCCCGTCGCCGCCGGCCCGGGAGGCCCAGGAGGGGCCCCCG
>NC_041390.1:474551540-474553847 GCF_002162155.2 Triticum dicoccoides
CGACGCTCGCCGGTGCCCGCGCCTCGCCCCGCCGCCCGCCGGTGCCCGCGCCGCCGCCGCCTCGCCGTCCTCCTCACTCCGGCAAGCGCTCCGGTCCCTCACTGCCCGGATCCGGCGCCCCGGCAAGTTCCTCGATGATTTCGGCGAAGTTCCGGCGAACCTCGTTTTGCATGAAGCCCGGATCTGGATCTGAGATTTAAATCTCGGTTGACTTTCTCCCGAAACCCTAGTTCATATTGCCATGTTCATCGTGTCGTAACTTTGCAACCGTACCTCCGTTTTGGGCATATAGCATATCCAAATGTTCATCTCAGAGAGTACATCATTTCATCTCATTGCATCATTTTCATTTGAGTTCATCTTCATTCCCGAAATGTTGTTAGAAGAGGGCTACTTGAGATAATTGTCAGATATGCTACTCCATTTAGATATTTGTCATTTTTGCCATGATTATTGTGTGCATGATATGCCCTTGAGCTCTACATATGTTTTGTTAAGGGTTTTGCCATCTTTCCAGAGGTGCAACCCATGTATTTTTGTGATGCGTGCGTTGACTAGCACAAGCTTGCAAAGTAAGGCACTTGGTAATGCTGATTTCAGGGACTTAGCATTTCCACTAAGTCCTTGACCTGTTTATCTCATATGGCCATATGTTCATGTTGTTTCCTAGTGATCCATGCCTCTTTTGAGGATGATCAGTAAGGATGTTTTGTTAATATTGTAGTGCTCTATCCACCCATGTCTTTGTTTGCAATTATGGAGCACCCTAGCTTGAGTCAATCGAGCTCTACTTTTGTTACTTCGTGAATCTAGGCAGATTGTCTACTTGTTAGCGATTTTGCGAAGAATGTTGTAGTTGATCCGTGCATGCTATGCTATTGTTCTTGCCATGTCTAGCTTGTATTTTGTGTATTCTTGATGGGTGTATGCTTAGGTTATCATGACTTGCCCTGTGATGAGTGCATCGAGCTCGTAAACATGCCTACTTGATATCTGTTTTCAGCATGCTCCAGTTTTCACTAAGTCTGAGAACTGATTATGTTTTTGCCA
This sequence comes from Triticum dicoccoides, assembly GCF_002162155.2. Classification (NCBI taxonomy): domain Eukaryota; kingdom Viridiplantae; phylum Streptophyta; class Magnoliopsida; order Poales; family Poaceae; genus Triticum; species Triticum dicoccoides. Next base: position 474,552,591 of record NC_041390.1, read on the forward strand.
TGTTCACATGCTTGCAATTGTATTTTCTGATCCCTTTTGGATCAAGGTCACTAAGGGACTTTTGTTAAGCTCTTTGAGTAGCTCCATGCCATGCTTTACTTTGCCATGTTCAGGTCCTGTAGAATATAGTTTTGTTGCTCCAAATTGTGCTATCAGATCTGAAATCCCAGACAAGTATTAATTTCACTAAGTCTGAGATCTGTTTACCATATGCATTTTTGCCATGCTTGTTTGAACCTGTTAATGGATGAATTGGTCGTAGATCAGTGCTAGACTTTTGTTAATCATCATGAATGCATCCCTTCCATGTATTTTGTTGTCATGTTTGGGTGCTGTAGCATGTTCATCTTGTTACATTTAGATGACTACTTACTGTAAATCGCAGAACGTGGCCATATTTGAATTGCTTGCCATTTCCAAACGTAACTCCGATTCCGGCGTTCTTTATATCGTTTTCAAGCAATTTCATCTCATCTTTCTAGTGGCACACTTGGATTTCCAAGTTGAGGCCAGGTTCATGCTTTCCCTGTCACATCTTGCATATGCATCCCGCATCGCATCCCGCATAGCATACCATCCTTGCATCATATTGTTTGATCCTTGCACATGGTTGATTGTGTTCCTTTTGCTTGTTTGTCTTGTTTGGGTAGAGCCGAGAGACAAGTTCGCTAACAAGGAGCCCGTTGAGTTTGCTTTCGAGGATCCAATCAACTCTGACCACTTTGCAGGCAAGATGATCATACCCTCGAAATCACTACTATCTTTGCTTTGCTAGATGCTCGCTCTTTTGCTATGCCAATGCTACGATGCCTACCACTTGCTTTCAAGCCTCCCAAATTGCCATGTCAAACCTCTAACCCACCATGTCCTAGCAAACCGTTGATTGGCTATGTTACCGCTTTGCTCAGCCCCTCTTATAGCGTTGCTAGTTGCAGGTGAAGATTGGAGACCATTCCTTGTTGGAACATTATTTACTTGTTGGGATACCATTATATTGCCATGTTATCTTAATGCATCTATATACTTGGTAGAGGGTGGAAGGCTCGGCCTCTCGCCTAGTGTTTTGTTCCACTCTTGCCGCCCTAGTTTCCGTCATATCGGTATTATGTTCCCGGATTTTTGCGTTCCTTACGCGGTTGGGTTATAATGGGAACCCCTTGATAGTTCGCCTTGATTAAAGCTTTTCCAACAATGCCCAACCTTGGTTTTACCATTTGCCACCTAGCCTCTTTTTCCCTTGGGTTTCCGGAGCCCGAG
>NC_041390.1:474554110-474568053 GCF_002162155.2 Triticum dicoccoides
CCCCCTCGGGGAAAATCGAGGTTTGGTTTTAATTGTATGGAGAGCTCATCTGAGTGTGCCCTAAGAACGAGATATGTGCAGCTCCTATCGGGATTTGTCGGCACATTCGGGCGGTGTTGCTGGTCTTGTTTTAACCTATCGAAGTGTCTTGAAGAACCGAGATACCGAGCCTGATCGGAACGTCTCGGGAGGAGGTCTATTCCTTCGTTGACCGTGAGAGCTTGTCATGGGCTAAGTTGGGACTCCCCTGCAGGGTTTTCAACTTTTGAAAGTCGTGCCCGCGGTTATGGGCAGATGGGAATTTGTTAATATCCGGTTGTAGATAACTTAAACCTTAACTTAATTAAAATGAATCAACTGAGTGTGTTACTGTGATGGCCTCTTCTCGGCGGAGTCCGGGAAGTGGACACGGTGTTGGAGTAATGCTTGCCGCAGGTTGCCCTCTTTAGTTATGCATTCACGCTTTGCCTTCTCTTCTCGCTCTCTTTTGCGAACAGGATAGCCACTATATATGCTAGTCGCTTGCTGCAGCTCCACCTTATTTACCTTGCCTTACCTATAAGCTTAAATAGTCTTGATCGCGAGGGTGCAAGATTGCTGAGTCCCCGTGGCTCACAGATTACTATTACACCAGATGCAGGGCCTGATGATTCCACTCCAGGTGACGCGCTCGAGCTCAAGTGGGAGTTCGACGAGGACTCTCAACGATACTATGTGTCTTTTCCTGATGATCAGTAGTGGTGCCCAGTTGGGGTGATCGGGACCATGTCGCATGTTGGGTTATCTTTTATTTTGGCGCCGTAGTCGGGCCATGAGTGTTTGGATGATGTAATGTTATTTATGTACTTGATTGACGTGGCGAGTGTAAGCCAAATATGTTATCTCCCCTTTTATTATCTATATTACATGGGATGTTGTGAAGATTGCCTAACTTGCGACATATGCCTTCAATGCGATTATGCCTCTAAGTCGTGCCTCGACACGTGGGAGATATAGTCGCATCGAGGGTGTTACAATAGCATAATGGTGTGTCCGAACGTCGTAATCATACTTTACTTGATATGGTGCGATCTATCATGTCTCTTACAGATTTATCGCTATCGTTTTGGGGTTATGCTTTAGAGACGGCCGCATTCACGTTAAATAGGGCAGCATCAAAATCCGTTGAGACGACGCCTTATGAACTATGGTTTGGCAAGAAACCAAAGTTGTCGTTTCTAAAAGTTTAGGGTTGCGATGCTTATGTGAAAAAGCTTCAACCTGATAAGCTCGAACCCAAATCGGAGAAATGTGTCTTCATAGGATACCCGAAGGAGACTGTTGGGTACACCTTCTATCACATATCTGAAGGCAAGACATTTGTTGCTAAGAATGGATCCTTTCTAGAGAAGGAGTTTCTCTCGAAAGAAGTGAGTGGGAGGAAAGTAGAACTTGACGAGGTAACTGTACCTGCTCCCTTATTGGAAAGTAGTACATCACAGAAACCGGTTTCTGTGACACCTACAACAATTAGTGAGGAAGCTAATGATGATGATCATGAAACTTCAGAACAAGTTACTACTGAACCTCGTAGATCAACCAGAGTAAGATCCGCACCAGAGTGGTACGGTAATCCTTTTTTGAAAGTCATGCTACTAGATCATGATGAACCTACGAATTATGAAGAAGCAATGGTGAGCCCAGATTCCGCAAAATGGCTTGAAGCCATGAAATCTGAGATGGGATCCATGTATGAGAACAAAGTGTGGACTTTGGTTGACTTGCCCAATGATCGGCAAGCAATTGAAAATAAATGGATCTTCAAGAAGAAGACTGATGCTAACGGTAATGTTACTGTCTACAAAGCTCGACTTGTCGCAAAAGGTTTTCAACAAGTTCAAGGAATTGACTATGATGAGACCTTCTCACCCGTAGCGATGCTTAAGTCTGTCCGAATCATGATAGCAATTGCCACATTTTATGATTATGAAATTTGGCAGATGGATGTCAAAACTGCATTCCTGAATGGATTTCTAGAAGAAGAGTTGTATATGATGCAGCCGAAAGGTTTTGTCGATCCAAAAGAAGCTAACAACGTGTGCAAGCTCCAGCGATCTATTTATGAACTGGTGCAAGCATCTCGGAGTTGGAATAAACGCTTTGATAGTGTGATCAAAGCATTTGGTTTTGTACAGACTTTTGGAGAAGCCTGTATTTATAAGAAAGTGAGTGGGAGCTCTATAGCATTTCTGATATTATATGTGGATGACATATTGCTAATCGGAAATGATATAGAATTTCTGGATAGCATAAAGGGATACTTGAATAAGAGTTTTTCAATGAAAGACCTCGGTGAAGCTGCTTACATATTGGGCATTAAGATCTATAGAGATAGATCAAGATGCTTAATTGGACTTTCACAAAGCACATACCTTGACAAAGTTTTTGAAGAAATTCAAAATGGATCAAGCAAAGAAAGGATTCTTGCCTATGTTACAAGGTGTGAAGTTGAGTAAGACTCAATGCCCGACCACTGCAGAAGATAGAGAGTAAATGAAAGATGTTCCCTATGCTTCTGCCATAGGCTCTATCATGTATGCAATGCTGTGTACCAGATCTGATGTGTCCCTTGCTACAAGTCTAGCAGGGAGGTACCAAAATAATCCAGGAGTGGATCACTGGACAACGGTCAAGAACATCCTAAAATACCTGAAAAGGACTAAGGATATGTTTCTCATATATGGAGGTGACAAAGAGCTCATCGTAAATGGTTACATTGATGCAAGCTTTGAAACTGATCCGGACGATTCTAAACCGCAAACCGGATACATATTTACATTAAACGGTGGAGCTGTCAGTTGGTGCAGTTCTAAACAAAGCGTCGTGGCGGGATCTACATGTGAAGCGGGGTACATAGCTGCTTCGGAAGCAGCAAACGAAGGAGTCTGGATGAAGTAGTTCATATCCGATCTAGGTGTCATACCTAGTGCATCGGGTCCAATGAAAATCTTTTGTGACAATACTGGTGCAATTGCCTTGGCAAAGGAATCTAGATTTCACAAGAGAACCAAGCACATCAAGAGACGCTTCAATTCCATCCGGGATCTAGTCCAGGTGGGAGACATAGAGATTTGCAAGATACATACGGATCTGAATGGAGCAGACCCATTGACTAAGCCTCTTCCACGAGCAAAACATGATCAGCACCAAGGCTCCATGGGTGTTAGAATCATTACCATGTAATCTAGATTATTGACCCTAGTGCAAATGGGAGACTGAAGGAAATATGCCCTAGAGGCAATAATAAAGTTATTATTTATTTCCTTGTATCATGATAAATGTTTATTATTCATGCTAGAATTGTATTAACCGGAAACGTAATACTTGTGTGAATACATAGACAAACAAAGTGTCACTAGTATGCCTCTACTTGACTAGCTCGTTAATCGAAGATGGTTATGTTTCCTAACCATAGACATGAGTTGTCATTTGATTAACGGGATCACATCATTAGGAGAATGATGTGATTGACATGACCCATTCCATTAGCTTAGCACCCGATCGTTTAGTATGTTGCTATTGCTTTCTTCATGACTTATACATGTTCCTATGACTATGAGATTATGCAACTCCCGTTTACCAGAGGAACACTTTGTGTGCCACCAAATGTCACAACGTAACTGGGTGATTATAAAGGTGCTCTACAGGTGTCTCCAAAGGTACATGTTGGGTTGGTGTATTTCGAGATTAGGGTTTGTCGCTCCGATTGTCGGAGAGGTATCTCTGGGCCCTCTCGGTAATACACATCACTTAAGCCTTGCAAGCAATGCAACTAATAATTTAGTTGCAATATGATGTATTACGGAACGAGTAAAGAGACTTGCCGGTAACGAGATTGAACTAGGTATTGAGATACCGATGATCGAATCTCGGGCAAGTAACATACCGATGACAAAGGGAACAGCGTATGTTGTTATGCAGTCTGACCGATAAAGATCTTTGTAGAATATGTAGGAGCCAATATGAGCATCCAGGTTCCGCTATTGGTTATTGACCGGAGACGTGTCTCGGTCATGTCTACATTGTTCTCGAACCCGTAGGGTCCGCACGCTTAACGTTACGATGACAGTTTCATTATGAGTTTATATATTTTGATGTACCGAAGGTTGTTCGGAGTCCCGGATGTGATCACGGACTTGACGAGGAGTCTCGAAATGGTCGAGACATGAAGATCGATATATTGGACGACTATATTTGGACACCGGAAAGGTTCCGGGTAAGATTGGGACAATGCCGGATCACCGGGAGGTTATTGGAACCCCCCGGGAGGTATATGGGCCTTATTGGGACTTAGTGGAAAGGAGGGGAAAGGAGAAAGGGAGGGGGCGCCCCCCTCCCAAGCCCAATCCGAATTGAGAGGGGGGCCGAGCCCCCCTTTCCTTCCTCCCTCCTTCCTCTTCCTTCCCTCTCCTACTCATAATAGGAAAAAGGGGAGTCCTACTCCCGGTGGGAGTTGGACTCCCCCCCTTGGGCGCGCCACCCTCCTTGGCCGGCCCCCTCCTCCACTCCTTTATATACGGGGGCAGGGGCACCCCAGAGACACACCAATTGATCATTGATCTCTTAGCCATGTGCGGTGCCCCCCTCCATCATAATCCTTGATAATATTGTAGTGGTGCTTAGGCAAAGCCCTGCGACGGTAGAACATCAAGATCGTCACCACGCCGTCGTGCTGACGGAACTCATCCCCGACACTTTGCTGGATCGGAGTCCGGGGATCGTCATCAAGCTGAACGTGTGCAAAAACTCGGAGGTGCCGTAGTTTCGGTGCTTGATCGGTCGGGCCGTGAAGACATACGACTACATCAACCGCGTTGTTATAACGCTTTCGCTTCCGGTCTACGAGGGTACGTAGACAACACTCTCCCCTCTCGTTGTTGTGCATCACCATGATCTTGCGTGTGCGTAGGAATATTTTTGAAATTACTACGTTCCCCAACAGTACATATGTGTGAGCCTATGGGCTAATGCTTCTTCACATCAAGGGGCCTACGACGCCCTTGGCTCCCACTTGGCGGGTCCCAATCTGGTGCATATTTGGGACCGAAGAGTGCCCAGCGGGGATCCGAGTGTTTGGTTGGCTGTTCTACTTGGACAGACTGAACACCCGGTCAAACCTCCATCGCAAGACCATTCTCAACTCTCCATCATGCCCATGATGCCACGACGCAACGGAAAACCGGGCTCACTTGTTTTTCACCTACCCAACCTCCGATGCTATATGGGACGCCCTTGGACTGCTACCAGTCTCATCACCATTATCGGAGTTGTGGACCTCTTTGTGCCGACCGGAGCTGCCCACTTCATATGGCCGATGGTTCTTCTGGTCCTATGGAAGATTTGGGACGAACACCTCTCTCCCGCTGATGTAATCCGCTCTATAATCTCGGGCCTCACTCTGTAGACTCACCGTCACACAAAGACAGAACAAAAAATCCACGCCGGTCTGTGGCTGGATTTTTTTCTCCTCTCGCCTCACCAAACTTTGTTACTATTATTTTTTGAATATATTCAGGTGGGGAGCCCCCCCCCCCTTGTGACAGTTTAAAAGAAACAAAGGTAAACAAATTTATTTGTAAGGGAAAATGAATCATGGGACTGGATTAACCCTAAAATAAACAAACACAGATTTAAAGGAATATAATATTATGCAACAATGTATAACATAACAGAACGTAAAAACTTCTATTTTCGCTAACGTTTTCATCCCCCCATACTAATACACTAAAATAAAAATAGAAAATAAAGTTATCTGAGAAAGAATGAATTGGTGGCATTGGTATTACTCCAAAAGAAGAAAGAAAAAATAGTGAAATGGAAATTTTGCACAGAATTTAGACATAAATTCCACTTTTTTATAATATGCAAGAATAGGCATATAAGAGTAAAAGATTGCAAGATTTTTTTTTCTCTGGCAAGGAATGAATTAGTTACATTAGTATTACCCTCAAAGAAGAAATAAAATGAAATACAAACTAAATTAAACTCAAAACAATGAAGTTCAAAAAAAAGAATGATAGTGACTTTGATTACCCTTTAAGACAAAAAAATAAAAAAAATAAAAACCAAAGGAATAAATTTTCTAAGAAAAAATGAATTAGTGGCATTGGTATTACCCTGTAAGAAGGAAGAACGTGAAAAGTAGTAAAACAAATAACTACAAATTTTACACATAATTTACAGATAAATTGTGCCTTTTATAATAGTATAAAAGAATAACCATACAATAATGGAATTTGCAAAAAAGAAAGTTTTCTAACAAGGAATGAACTAGTGACATTAGTATTACTCTAAGTGCTTCGTGCGCCAGGCACCACTCTCAATGACCCTCCTATAGGACGTAGGTGAAGGAAATATGCCCTAGAGGCAATAATAATGTTATTATTTTATTTCCTTATACCATGATAAATGTTTATTATTCATGCTAGAATTGTATTATCCGAAAACATAATACTTGTGTGAATACATAGACAAACCAAACGTCACTAGTATGCCTCTACTTGACTAGCTCATTAATCAAAGATGGTTATGTTTCCTAACCATAGACATGTGTTGTCATTTGATTAACGGGATCACATTATTAGGAGAATGATGTGATTGACATGACCCATTCCATTAGCTTAGCACCCGGTCGTTTAGTATGTTGCTATTGCTTTCTTCATGACTTATACATGTTCCTATGACTATGAGATTATGCAACTCCCGTTTGCCGGAGGAACACTTTGTGTGCTACCAAACGTCACAACGTAACTGGGTGATTATAAAGGAGCTCTACAGGTGTCTCCAAAGATAAATGTTGGGTTGGCGTATTTCGAGATTAGGATTTGTCACTCCGATTGTCAGAGAGGTATCTCTGGGCCCTCTCGGTAATGCACATCACATAAGCCTTGCAAGCATTGCAACTAATGAGTTAGTTGCAAGATGATGTATTACGAAACGAGTAAAGAGACTTGCCGGTAACGAAATTGAACTAGGTATTGAGATACCGACGATCGAATCTCGGGCAAGTAACATACCGATGACAAAGGGGACAACGTATGTTGTTATGCGGTCTGACCGATAAAGATCTTCGTAGAATATGTAGGAGCCAATATGAGCATCCAGGTTCCGCTATTGGTTATTGACCGGAGACGTGTCTCGGTCATGTCTACATTGTTCTCGAACCCGTAGGGTCCGCACGCTTAAGGTTTCAATGATAGTTATATTATGAGTTTATGAGTTTTGATGTACCGAAGTTAGTTCGGTGTCCCGGATGTGATCACGGACATAACGAGGAGTCTCGAAATGGTCGAGACATAAAGATTGATATATTGGACGGCTATATTCAGACACCGGAAGTGTTCCGGGTGATTTCGGAGAAAACCGGAGAGCCGGAGGGTTACCGGAACCCTACCGGGAGAAGTAATGGGCCATATGGGCCTTAGTGGAGAGAGAGAGGGGCAGCCAGGGTGGGCCGCGCGCCTCCTCCCCCCTTGGTCCGAATTGGACTAGGAGAGGGGGGGCGGCGCCCCCCTTTCCTTCTCCCTCCCCACTTCCTTCCCCCTCCTAGTAGGAGTCCTACTCCTACTAGGAGGAGGACTCCTCCTGGCACGCCAATAGGGGCCGGCCGGCCTCCTCCCCTTGCTCCTTTATATACGGGGGCAGGGGGCACCCCTAGACACACAAGTTGATCCACGTGATCATATTCTTAGCCATGTGCGGTGCCCCCTTCCACCATAATCCTTGATAATATTGTAGCGGTGCTTAGGCGAAGCCCTGCGACGGTAGTACATCAAGATCGTCACCACGCCGTCGTGCTGACGGAACTCTTCCCCGGCACTTTGCTGGATCAGAGTCCGGGGATCGTCATCGAGCTGAACGTGTGCTAAAACTCGGAGGTGCCGTAGTTTCGGTGCTTGATCGGTCGGGCCGTGAAGACGTACGACTACATCAACCGCATTGTGCTAACGCTTCCGCTGTCGGTCTACAAGGGTACGTAGATCACACTCTCCCCTCTTGTTGCTATGCATCACCATGATCTTGCGTGTGCGTAGGAATTTTTTTTAAAATTACTACGTTCCCCAACAGTAGGTCACGCTCCCACGAGGCGGCTAAAATTATTTAAAAAATATCATCATGCTACTTGGTCGAGTGTACGACGACCCTTAACATAACGCTGTCGTATATGCCCTCGCTAATTTCTAACCACGATACTAAGGAGGCCCCCTAGTCAAAAGTTGATTCGTGTATGTCAACAATTATCCATTCCTGGTCGGCAAAAATAAAACACGCAACATGCAAGGCGAGGCGGATTGCGAAGGAGGAGTAGTGCAGGTGTATCATTCATCTTCTCAAACACCAATAGCATGCGGAAGAGAACGCATTATAGGTTTGTCTAAACTCTCCACCAGTAGCATGTTTTTTAGGTGTAAAACATGATTTACTTTATTCAATTATCAAGTCTACAGGAATAATCAAAGGGTCATGAGGGTTTACAAGTCAAAGATTCCACCACTAGCATGGTAGAACTTTTTTTTGAGACAAACTAGCATGGTAGAACTAAACTTTCCACTGTGTCATATATCCTCAAATGAGCCTTTGAGTTTTTTTCTAAATTATTGTTTATATGGGCCTAAAGCCCATCTATAATTAAATACTCCCCAACCGACTGTGGTAGTTTTATTACCTCGTTGCAACGAACATGGTTAATGCATCAGCTATCGATAAATCCTTTTTTGAAATGGATCAAATCTATTATAAAGATTCATTAGAAGTACAAAACACCTCAAACATAACAAAAATTACATCGAGGTCCATGGACCACCGAACGACCATTGTCGCCGCCAGAACGAGCCGCTGACACGCCGTTCCAATACCGGAGCCGACCTGACCTTGTCAATAACAGCCAGAAAAGTCTTCGTGCACGTGCCCCTAAAGACCAGCATCCCGGAGCCGCAGTCGCCGCCGTTAAATCCTTGATTATAATTTTGGTAGGATGGAAGGCACTGCAATGTGGCCCAGATCAGGCCGAGGCCATGTTCCTAAGGGCATCTCTAACACATACCCCTAAAACAGACACAATATGATATGTCCGTGAAAAATGATACGGAGCTGGTCATCTAACTATATACATCAAACACCAGACACATGTCAAAAGGACTTTGAACAAAAACCTAAAAAAAATCATGCAAACCGGATGATGTTTATTTAAACCAGACCAAAATCGTTATATATTTGACATATATCAACTGAATAATAGCGGACGACACCTTTTTAACCTAGTCTAAATGTTCGGCGGCAATGTCCCAAATCCTGTCTTTCCCATGTCTGGTAATTTCATTGGTCGTGAGCCTTACGGAGGGAAGCTGCGGGAGAGGAAGAATAAGGTACGTCCCACATGCGACACCAAGCGTACTCATGTACCATGTGCTACTCTTCCTTAGTGGAGTCCGTCATGTCCATGGCGGCAGATGTGGACAGGCCGATCTCGTGCTCGTTGCGGCGAGGCACGAACCACGGGGGCGGCATTGCTATCGCGGAGCTGGCGACGTTTGTGGTCGCCCGCGCCTCCTCTTCGTCCTCCTTCACGTCGAGCTTTGCAAACATGGCGTCTTTCTCCGCCCGCAGGCCATTGCTTACGGCAGATGTCATGCGCGCTACGCACAGACCGCTAGAGTGCATGTTCCTCATCTAGGAAGCCTTGATCCTTCATTACCATGGTCGCAACAACATCATCCTACATCTGCTCGTCGCTGATTCCCCCTCCACGAGTCGATGCTCGTCAAGGAGCCGGATGTTGTAGCTCTGGTCCTCCTACGCCTATAGGAACGTTGACACAGGCGGCGACGACTGCTCTTCCGCCATGACGGCGTTGCGCCTGCATGGTCAGGGGCACCGACTCGTTATCAGACACTTCTTCAATTGTTTTATTGCTAACCTCCGGCAGGCTCGCCAACAAACTAGCCTCAATCGATCATGTGTGATGGCCTGCCAGACGACTACAATGCCGACCAACTCCTACTTCTGCTCCATTGAGAGATTCTCCCACAATGCTCTAGAGCTCAGGGTAATGGTTGGCGTGGTGCGTTGCTGGTCATATCGGGCGAGAAGGCAACGTTTAAATAGTGGGTGCCGACCAGGCCAAGCGGTAGGCACCCAAGTGGGTTCATCGCCCGTTGCGCCTGTTTAATGCGGGCAAGCGGACAAACAGGAGCCAATTTGAAGGCTGTAGACATCCATCAAGTCCGGTTCGGTCACGCGACTTCGGCATTGGAATAGATGCGTAAACTAGTCAGCGCGCCGCTTCAGTGCCGACTTAGATTGGAGGTTGCGTCCGTTCTGAGCTGGCATGAATGCAGCGTTGACGCTCTCGAGCGGTGCTAACCGACATGTATGTGCGCCAACCGCTTCGTGTAGGAGAGGGTACGGGATGGACTTTTGGGTGGATCCGGGATATCGGCCGCGTACGTGGCAGCAATCCGTATGCCCGCGAAGCCTCCCATGCGCTGCGCCCAGTTTGCAATATTTTAGACATCTGGACTAATCCATGGACTAAAGGGTACTGCGTTGAATGGCAAACTGCATCTGCGATTAGATGATATGCGGCCTATGTATGCAAGGACCACGTCACCGGAGTGTCACGCAGCGAAAGGACAAGCTAAGCGTAGTTAGGCCATCGGTTCCCTAAAAGTTAAGGGAATAAAACCCTTAGTGAAGCATATATACTTCACTAATTTTTAGTCGTTTCTAGCCGATCTCTTAAATTTAGCGGAGTAAACTTCAATTTAATCAAATTCAAAGCAATTTGAATAGAAAGTAGCATGCATTCAAATATAAACATAGATAGTTTTGCACAACCGGACATAAAACATAAATTAAACTAAACTAAAGCACTTAAACTACTTTCCGTCGAAGTAGAGGTCGAGTCAATCCTTCCTCGTCGGGTACAGTGTGCCGCGAGCCGGGTCCGGGCCGGTGTCGTCGTCGGGGTCGTCGGGGAAGACACCCCTCCACTCGTCGACGTCGATCTCCTTGTCGTCGTCGCCGCCCACCTCGCCGCCGTCCTTGCAGCCTTGGACCTCGTCGTTGGAGGAGATAACGATAACCTCGCCGCCGGCGTCGGCAAAGGTCATCCGCTCCATCTCCACGAGCTCCAGGTGCTCTCGGCGGAGATCTTCCATGTAGGCCTCGTCGGCGGCCTCGGCCTCGAGGTGCTCCCTCACCTCGCGGTCCTCCCGCGCCATAGCCGAGCTCACCATCCCCGGCTCCGGCGGGGTGAGGTGGACCGGATGCATACCCGGGGGGAAATTGAGCCGAGCCGCCGCGCCGTGGAAGCGAACCTGCCAGCGGCTGTACTCCATGGTCGCGAGCTCAGCCGTGTGGAAGGTCCCGAGCCACCACTTGGTATGGGTCTCCCGATCCGTGATTTCGGCCACCCACGTCCCCCAGTGCTGTTGTCGGACCACGAGCTAGGTCCTGTCGGTGTGGAGGGAGGACGGGCAAGTCCTCGAACCGGCATAGGGGCGCGGCAGCGGGCGGATCGGGCAACCGGCGACGGCGTCTTGATGAAGAGTCCGCGGAGGACGACCCGTGTGCGTAGCGGTGCGGATCGGCGGCGGGACTGGCGGCCACCACGTCCAGCCATCGAAGGAGCGGGGAGGATGGTACGCGCGCCGCCGGCGGTGCGGGGGGAGAAGATGCACCGACTTTACTCGGCTGAGCAATGATGAAGTAAATATACTCAGATTTTTAGAGAAGGAGGGAAAAATTTACTCCACTGAGACATATGGGGGATCGACTAGATCAAACTTTTTTTTGAAAGGGACTAGATCAAACTTAGTGAAATAAAAAGCCAAATTTACTCCACTAAGGAGATACAGCGATCGGTTAGAAACGCTCTTATCAGCACACTGCACACCGGCACTGTTTAGCGCGGCCCGGCAGGTTTTCCCTAATTAAGCCATGATTCAAGGAATCAGGGCACTCCAAATCCCGGCACTGTCGCCGGGACGTCAACCACGTGGACGCCAAGCCCCCACCGACAGCACCTAAACTCAGGCCGAAACTTCTCCCCGACCTTCGTGGTTTCACGCCTTGCCGCCGCACCACCGAGCAGCCATGCTTTCGTACTTGTTTCGTTTTTCACGCGGCGTCGCCCAAGCCGGAGCCTTCTTCGCCTGCTGACTTCCTGCCGCTGGGTGCTGGCGCCCACGCTCGCCACGATGCTTCCCTTATTTCGATCGATATAATATAAAGAACGGGAGATCCTGACGAAACTGCACAGTACCCCGTACATATTCTGCATTTTAAGCACGGTTTTGTTTCATGGAATTTGGTATTATTGGGTATTGACCCGCGCTGCCAGAGTGCGAGCTGATATGAGTCACGCATTCTGGTTCGTGGCCGGTGCTTTGGCTGTTGAAGCATAATCATGGAGGCCGGAATTGTGGTGGATAGTACGATAGGAGTTGAGGTATCTAGGAATCGATTCCAGACAGGCGCGCGTGATATATATATATATATATATATATATATATATATGAAGGGTTTCGTGACCAACAAATAAAGTACAGTACGTAATTTGCATGCTAGACATATCAACCTCGCGGTGATTTTTTTTGTAGTACGCTTCTCTTCTTTTGTGTTAGCGTATCAGCGTTTGCTAGCGTCATACTACTAAGTACTCACTGAATCTGATCCAACGAACATGTACAGAGGGTATGCACGCACGCCTGTATGTGGCTGTGGGATTGCCTCAACTACCAAGAATTCGAATTTCGAGAAGTAAGAATGATGGGATCTCTTGGATGATCAGAGTAACGATTCTTCTTCTTAATCATGTCCATACCGGTTGTTGCCCTGCACTCCCATCCGCAAATGTAGAAGAGGAAATTGCATGTGCATATGCATATGCAGGATTCAGAACAATCAATCGGTTTCCCGGCATATCATCTTCTCTGGACTGTACTTCCCCTGCTAGTACATTACAAGTCAAATGCATGCAGGTTCATCGAGAAAGTTGTGCTCAATTATAGCACGATGATCACATACGCTCCAGTTTCCCTTTGCTAAGATAAAGATGTCGGTTACATTGGTCGGTCACATGGTACAGGAGTCAAATTATTCAGCCCGGATTATACAAACTGCGGGAGCACCGCAAAGTCGCAAACACAGCAAGCTGAAGACCTTCTCCCGGCTGGCACAAGAACGAATTGCATTATCGAATGCGTTTGGGCCGTTCCTCTCGTGCATGACAGGTAAAGTGTGGTGGTAAGGCCTGCATGATGATGATGATGATGGTGCATGAGCCAACCAAAGATGGCCATGATGCGCAATGTGCACATGATGATATGAGAAAGGAGTGGCCGGTTCTTAATCCCCGTGTTATCGTAACGACCGATGACAACTACCTGGCTTGATTTTGTTTATCTTTTCGGATCATGCATGGCGTTGGAGGATGTGATGTGATCGCCTCTGTAATCCAAGGGTTGTCCTCCGTCGGTTTTGCGTTGATTAGCGGCAATCTTGCAATCATCCTCCCCTAATCCGTCACTCAAATCGCGTCTGAGATGTGACCTACTGCCTACTGCTATTACGGTTTTCCCTATGTTTACTGCTTTTGGAAAGTGAAATGAGCTATGTATTTTATGACAACCCGTAAATTTACATCTGCATCCATCACAGGCACGGTTGCGAAAGACCGTCATTTAAGATTTAACGTTGCCCGCATACATTTTAACCCGCATTTGAATTAACTGGACGGAATTCATGCAAAATGGCCGATATTAATCAAAGTACAAATCCTCCGTACATAGCATGCAAATTTAGTCTACTACATAAATATCTTAAATTCGACTATATTAACAGGATGTCCAACAAGTTTTTTATCAATGGATACTGTAGTTCCACACATACCCCCCACCCCC
>NC_041390.1:474568615-474582509 GCF_002162155.2 Triticum dicoccoides
TTCATCCAACAGTGTGTGTACGTAAAATGGTCGTTCCTTTGTCCTATGGTACATCAAGGCAGCGCGTGCGTGCTACATATAATATGTAGACTAACATTGAGTGAATGAATCAATCAACAAATTGAGCAAGAAGAAGCAAAACTTACGATCCCATTCTCTGCCGCATGCAATGGCCACCTTATCTGGAGCTGATGAACCGTGTCACAAAACTTGGTGACACTAGTCTGGATTGCATACCATGTTGCGTTGTTGAATGATGTGCATGTCGTATGGCGCAATTTGCTTTTGTGCGTGAAACTTTTCATGCACTTGCTGCCAGAAGGTCACCTCTCTGTTCCTGTCTATGAAATCCGCGGATACGGCCAACCACGTATCGCACAACAACTCACCCTCCGTGGTCAAGTAGTGTACCATCCTTCATACTCTAAAAAACAACATAGCGTTTGAAAATAAGCTCAATGGCAATTAACCGAACACCCGTCGGGCATGGTGTCCCCCATGAAGGTCGTTAACAGGGCGACAGAGTGTACCTGGGTACAGACAGCTCCAGAGTGGACAGCTTCATCGTAAAGGCGAGCGGGCGCGTCTGTGCTAGTTGCGGATGTCCAGCAATGCCTTCATGGCGGGCGGAGACGTACAACAACAGCGGCGAAGATGGAGGGTGCGGATGCAAAGCAGGGAGAGAAAGAGGTGGAGTGAAAGAAAATGGGACCGGGAGGGAGGATTGGGTGAGCCCGGGTGTCGGAGACCTACGCGTCTGTTGTCTGAACTCCTGCAAGCCTCCGCCACTTTATCTCCAATTTGCGAGAGAAAGCGCATCCGGATCGCCATGCGGACCGATAAAGGCCCGTATTGAATGGCTTCCACGCTTGGGACAAATGCAGACGGTTGCGGGTCATCGTTGGAGATGCCATTAGGACCCCATTTTCTATTACTGCATTTCAGATACGCATGACAAATTATTTGTCCAATTGTTGGTTAAATTTCTTTTTGGCTAATCGGCTTTTCTTTGTTTCCTACTTTGTCCAAAAAATACGGCAAACTGGCCCTTAATTGTATATAAAAAAAGTGCATTTAACCGTCTGACCTACAAGATGTCATCTTTTATATTTGGTCATGTTTTTTTAGAAGTTCTTTTTCAGATGTCAAATCTTTTATATTTTTGACGAAATTTACAACAGCAATATCAAAATCTACAATAACAAATTAATATATTTCACAGGTAGATGTTGATAGTATTTCTATAAGCTTACTCTAAGTTTAACTTCTGAAAAAACTACTACGCATTGTAAAAGAGAATGGAGTGAGTATAAATAAGTCAAAATAGACAAATGTCCAACTACATAGGTGGTTCTAAACAATAAATGTGCTCATAAGACACACCAAGAAAACACCTAGAAAAGACCCTGGCGGCTCGCATTAGGGTTTCCTCAGCCTCTCGCCGTCCGTCGTTGGTCCGCCTCGTCTCCTATGGTTTTCGGACCATGGAGATGCGGTGGATCCCGGCCTTTGCCGGCGAGAGGGCTTCGTCTCTAGGTGTTTTCTTCAGTCTTGTTAGGATTTGTGTCATGTTCAGGAAGACGAGACGGCGGCGGCTTTCTGAAGATGGAATAAGGTTCTCCCTGCCTATCCCCCGTCCCGGTGGTACTTCTAGCTTCGTCGGAGAGCGTGTGGAGATGTGTCTACGGCGGATCTCGTGGGATCCGGTCGACATTAATCAAAGATGGATCCGCTTGGATCCGGTCTTCATTCATCCACGTCTTTTTTCTGCAGGTTGGATCTTTCCGATCCACGCTTCTCTTCATCAGTGGCAGTTGTTGTTCTGGTGCACTAGTCCTATGGGGCCTTAGTATGACAACTTCGCAACTGTCTGGTAAACAAGGTTTGCATCGATCCAATGAGGGTGGGGCAATGATGGCGGCGCGCTTTCGGCTCGCTCCAGTGCTTGTAGTCGTTGCTAGGTAGTCTATGGATGTAATTTTTTTACGTCTAGTGTTCTTTGTACTACCATGACAGTTGATGAATAGATCAGAAGTTTTCTCGCAAAAAAACACATCAAGAAAACATAGAGGTTAAGAATCAATTGCGATGATTTTTTTCTCAAAGGAAGGATCAACCTCTCGGCATCTCCATCCTTATATACACACATCCAGAGTACTATTAAGGTTGATGCAAGGCAATGAATCTAAGAACATCAACATGCATAGTACATGATAATAATGGGAGAAGATGTGAGCTAGACACCTTCGAATAAGTCATCTTCTTCCGTGGCAATGCCATCAAGAAGGGGTGGCGCACTAGCGCCATTGTCACCACATCCGGCAGGAGACAACTAGGACAAGGGATTTCATCATGTGGCCGAGACAAAGCTATCAAAACAAACACATATCAGTATGGAGACAATGCCTTGAAAAAAGGTAACGACACAAGTCTGACGTTGTTGAGCCCGACCAACAAAGGTCAAAACAAGAACTTTCACCTTGGACATGAAGTGGTGTTTCAGTCACCATCTTGATGACGGAAGATGATGTTATCCCCGGCCTACTCGGGTGTCGTTGAGCCTCTCGAACCCAGTGGCCGAGCTTTAAGCCCATTATTGGGCGGGCTGGGTGGGCCAAACAGACGTAAACATCTTGTGGGCTGGTGTTCTAAGGCCCGAAAGTTAAAAAATAGTGTGCAAACTACAAAAGGCTGGGCGGGCCACGACACATTCAGCCTTGCTGTGGCTCCGCTAGTGCTGGAACCCCTCCACTACGCAACGAACACTCCCACAAAAGGGTGTGATAGGCCCGAGGTTGCCATTGGAGACCATCATCATCCCAAAAGATGTCGGATCCGCCTCGAGGGGTCCATGTTGGCAAGAGCCATTAACCATATCCCCGGGGTCGTTGCATAGGTGTCCTCCATCTGAACGAGCTTGACGAGAGTAACACCGCAAATCCTTCACGACCCCAACGTCCACTGCAAGGAGCATGAATTTGATCTAGCCAACGATGAGGAAACTAGGATACACAATGGAAAAATGAACAAAATTGAATTTGCAGCAACGTTTTGCCACAATTGCATGCATCATAGGATAGCACCACATAGAAGTATTCAATTTCAGATAACTAGTACTTACCAAAACCCAAGGCAACCAGGAGTTAGAATTAGCAAAACGGATTTTGTTCTAGGGATGTTGTTTTCAAGGCGCAAGTTGCTAGTTAAGCAACTAATGGTCATCCATAGAATTGCATGCATCACTCACTTAAGAGTGCATAAAATGCAAGTGATAGGATAGAAGTTTGGAAAACTAAGTACATCTGTACACATGGAGCAACTGTAGAAATGCACGCACCAGCCAGGTCACCCAAAAGCTCAAGCCGGTGGAGAAAGGTGGGCTATGCATTTATACGTCAATACTCCCCCTCGCGTGTGGCTCCCTCGAGCCTAAACGTGAACCCAAAATGGGATGCATTTTTCTATTTTCAAATTGCGCTAGCCGGTTTTTAAACTCAAAACCTCTTGACTCTGATACCATGTAGAACTACACAATGTTGACGTATAAATGCATAGCCCATCTTTCTCCATAAAGCTTGGGCTTTGGGGTGAACTGGCTTGTACGTGTAGTTCTACAACAACATTGTAGTGAATGAAATGAATCTCGATTATGTGTCTATACATGTAACCGCAATAATTACTAAGTAACAAATAATATAAGCATATTAGCATAGGACTACCACAGTAGATGAAGTTGATATGTTAGTTCTTAATGTTCTAGCTACTTGCATCATTTATGTGAGTTGAGACACTCGGAATGCAAAAATAGCATAAGCATTTCTCCGAGGAAACAAACTCGGAGTCCATGTTGCTCAGATATGGAAACAGAGCCATGAAAAGCACACTTGTTGGTTGCTCTACAACAAAACAAGAACATCCAAGAAATCAGAAAACACCAAATTGAATCTTATAACCTGCGGTTGAGAAGAATCAGAGAGAAATGAACCCCTACAGCGTCGCCTCGTTACTCTGCCCTCACTAACCGCCAGCCTTGCAGTTGCCCCTTGCAATTCCTCTAACCCAATCTAGTCTGAGCATCTTCTCCACTGTCGGTGACATCACAAATATTCATCATCTTCTCCCCTTTGTCTCTGTCTCTGGCTCAGTATGCACAAATCATGAGGAAATCACACAACTGAGAAATAGACTATGAGTTTGAGAGATTGCAGGCACCCAAGCTTTGAAAGCCATTTTCGATAAGAACCCGTGATTTGCAATAAACAATAAACAATTCTCATTTCTTTTGTCAATGTGACGAGCATTAATGAAACTGCCTATTGGCAAAGTGGATGAAACTGCCTATTGGCAAAGTGGGATATTCTAAGTGGGTCAAAAGATCAAAGCGTTTCGGGGATCTAGGACCTTACTACTAAGAACAACTTCTTGCTTTAGTAAATGGATGTTCAAAATTCTTTCAGAGGAAGGGGTATAGCACGAGCTGCTGCGAAACAAATACCTTCAATGTAAGACCCTACCCCCAAGTTTCGTTAAGCCTCCTTGCTGGAAAGGTCTTATGAGAGTTAAAGATGCATTCTTCAACAGAGGATCTTTCTCAGTAGACAATGGGCCCATGACTAGGTTTTGGGAACATACATGGTTGAGGCACGCGCCACTTGGCCTCCAATACCCGAGTCCAGGGCCGACCCTGAGGGGGTGGCAGGGGGCGGCCGCCCAGGGCCCCCGAAATCTAGGGGCCCCCTCCAGGGTTCGCAAGGAGCCCATGGCCCAGACCATAAGGAGGCAGCGACCTAGACGCACGTAGTCTACGAGTAGTCATGTTTTCCTTCTTTCCATCGCGAGTTCGCCGCTTCGCGATGATACTATTCCCCCGAGGGCCCCGATCGTGAGACGCTCCGCCGATGTAGATCGCTCTCCGCCGTGCGGCCGGCTGGTCTTCCTCCAGGTCCCCGGGCCCGTTGTGTTATCCCGCGTTCGTGAGATGCCTCTCATGTGCATGACGAAGCCACCCCACTTATAAGGTCATCCTAACCTCCTCTTTCTAGTTGGTCACGTTCATATGGTGCAGCAGCAGTCAGATCTTAGAAGGTCTCGCATATGATGCAGTACAAAATTTTGATTTCGTGTGCCCGTTGCTCTATTTCTTACTTCAATCTGTACTTTGTCAACACAACACCAATCGCCTTATCTATTGAAAAAATTGCCTACTATGTGTTCGATTGTCGGTCTTTGCATTCTCACTCCAAATCATCAAGACTGCAAATTTAACTTAAAAATTGGAAGAAGGTCTCAGCTATTCTTACACGCATAACTTCAATCCAAGCATGGTTATATAATAAAGCCACTCAGACTCCCATAGCCATCGGGTAGGTAAATGATCTTTTATTGTTGCAAATGAAGCTTTTAAACGTTATAAACCTTTCATCTTGATGTTTGCCCTCTATCAGATATTCAATTTGTCTAATTAAGTAAAGGAATACACCATTTACAATTTTTGTTTTATTTTGAAACAATAGACAATAATAAGTTAAGTAAAGGAATGAACTAAAAGACTGATATTATTATTTTGATCTTTATAGTAGGGGCCCCTGGTTGTAATTTCGCCCTGGGCCCCCGAAATATCAGGACCGGCCCTGCCCGAGTCTATAACATTGTATAGTGAAAGGTTGTGTCTGTTGCCCCCATGCTAGTGATGAAACCTTTGAATGTCTAGTTTCACGAGGCTCTCAACAGGGATAAGTGTACGGTGTGCACTACTGGACTCGCGGTCTATGCCTACGGCCACGGGCCGTCGGCATAGGCCCCTAAGCCGTCGGCATAGATCTATGCCTACGGTTGCCGTCGGCATAGGCCCGTCGGCATAGATGTCGTCAGCGTAGTCTTGTCAGACCGTCGGCATAGTATAGCCGTCGGCATAGGGGCCTATGCCGACGGCCTGACGTCAGCCGTCGGCATAGTATAGCCGTCGGCAGTGTTTTTCGTCTGACGGCAACGGACGGCGCCGTCAAAAGCGCTGACGAATCATGCAATGCCACGTCGCAGAGCTATGCCGAGGGCAACGCCGTCGGCATACCTCTGCCACGTGGCAACCCCTGGTACTCCTGGTGGCAGGGCTATGCCTACAGCAAAGCCGTAGGCATAGATGAATCTATGCTGACGGCTTTGCTGTAGGCATATCTATGCCACGTGTCATCTCCTGGTTCCTCCTGGCAGCAGGGCTATGCCTACGGCAAAGCCGTCGACATAGATTTTCAGCTATGCCTACGGCTTTGCTGTAGGCATAAAAAGTCTATATTCATAATAAATAAGACAAGTGATAATGCAAAAACTAAATAAAAGAAACTATATTCATAATAAATGAAGCATTGCAATTATTTGGCCTGAATAATAAACAATAGACTTTATTAATTTGAATGTCAACTACAATCATTCAGGAATTACACTTAGAGGAAAAGGAAATAAAAGAAGAAAGGAAAAGTCCTAAACTAAACCTATACTAAACTATCTACTTCATCTTCTGCTTCTTTCTTCTAGTTCATCAACCTGCAAAACAAGAAACAACAAATAGGAAAAACTTGATTAAGGTTAAAATGTAGCATTCCCCTTATGGAAATGCCTTTGCTGTAGGAGCTAGCACTTAGGAGTTTGGAAACATTAGTCAAACCCCAATCAGATTAAGTTGTTAAAAGAAACATTAGAAGAGAGCCAACACTGCATAAACGAAGCCAATGGAACAGTAACCAGCAAGGCCAAAAGGAATAGGTTCAATTGGCAGTAAAGAATAACCCAATAGAGAAGTAAAGCCAGCAAAGTATAGATCAAAGCTAAACCCAAAGATCAACTCAAATTAGCACTAACTCCATGATTAGGGGATCCCTCGATTAAGCTTGGGTTAGTTTTTAGATGAAATCCAACTAACCCACTACTAACCAACTAACCCAGAGGTAGGGTTTGAAGTAGGGATTGTCCTCAGGCAACCTAGTAGTGCTAGGACTATTGCATCATTGGATCAAGTAGTGCAGCATCTGCTGTTAAGTAATGGTGAGAGCCTCAGGACACCATCATTGGCATGGCAAGATTAAGGAGCACCTGTTCTTATCAGTGAGAGTATGAGAGAGAGAAAGAAAGTGAAGAGACCAGTGTAGCATCTGTTCAAATCAGATTTAAGAGAGGGAATTGGCAAGGAAAGATACAGTCCATAACCTGCAAGAATAAATAGGCCATTGATAGCACATTTACTAAACATCTGCCCTAAGCAGAAGTGCAGAACACATACACCCACTTACACATGGGTACTATTCTATATATAGGTACACAAGCACAACACATGGACCTGGTATAGATAGGAGTATAAGCATGCATCAAAATCATCTGAAACATCTGAAATAGCTAAAGCAAAGAAAGAGTTAACACTACATGCAACCATGAGGACTATATCCTGTACAATATACAACTAAACCACCAGTAGATGATGTACTAAACCATACAAGAAATACCAATACATGGTATTTAGATAAAGACTAGTATATATCAAACACACATACCAGCTTGAAAGAGAAACTATAATTTTATACCACTACAGGAGCAAATCATGAACAACACAGAGTAATTGCAGTAAAGAGATGAATCAGTATATGTTGATCAATAAGAAAGTTACAGCTATATACAAATGAAGGACTATATCCTTTATAAGATAACAAAGAAACAGTAGCACTTGTACATATGAATAAATAGAACCAGCAGCCAACTAATAAAGAAACTAGCATGTGCTATAGGACAGGAACAATAACATCTATAAGACCAAGATAATTGCAGTGATAGACCAACAGTAGCATAGAATTTCTTGTAATCAGTCCATAGACATGAACTAGAACTAGAATATGAACATGTAAAGCAGCAGGAGCATAAGTAGACCAAAGTCCACATTGCCAAATCCATAAAGATAGCACAGTAATCAATTGAGCTAATAATAGGTGAGCCAACCTTCACCAAGCACTAACAGGACACGCGGAGCAGCATCAAATCGACCATGACATGCCCGAAGAGAGTAGTACGAGCAGGGGAGCAGAGGGATTGAGGAGCTTACCATAAGCAACGCCACCACCATGGTTGCGGTTGTTGGAAATATGCCCTAGAGGCAATAATAAAAGTATTATTATTATATTTCCTTGTTCATGATAATTGTCTTTTATTCATGCTATAACTGTATTATCCGGAAATCGTAATACACGTGTGAATACATAGACCACAATATGTCCCTAGTGAGCCTCTAGTTGACTAGCTCGTTGTGATCAACAGATAGTCATGGTTTCCTGGCTATGGACATTGGATGTCGTTGATAACGGGATCACATCATTAGGAGAATGATGTGATGGACAAGACCCAATCCTAAGACTAGCACAAAAGATCGTGTAGTTCATTTGCTAGAGCTTTGCCAATGTCAAGTATCTCTTCCTTTGACCATGAGATCGTGTAACTCCTGGATACCGTAGGAGTGCTTTGGGTGTATCAAACGTCACAACGTAACTGGGTGACTATAAAGGTGCACTACGGGTATCTCCAAAAGTATCTATTGTTTTATGCGGATCGAGACTGGGATTTGTCACTCCGTGTAAACGGAGAGGTATCTCTGGGCCCACTCGGTAGGACATCATCATATGCGCAATGTGACCAAGGAGTTGATCACGGGATGATGTGTTACGGAACGAGTAAAGTGACTTGCCGGTAACGAGATTGAACAAGGTATTGGTATACCGACGATCGAATCTCGGGCAAGTAAAATACCGCTAGACAAAGGGAATTGTATACGGGATCGATTGAGTCCTTGACATCGTGGTTCATCCGATGAGATCATCGTGGAACATGTGGGAGCCAACATGGGTATCCAGATCCCGCTGTTGGTTATTGACTGGAGAACGTCTCGGTCATGTCTGCATGTCTCCCGAACCCGTAGGGTCTACACACTTAAGGTTCGATGACGCTAGGGTTATAAAGGAAGCTTGTATGTGGTTACCGAATGTTGTTCGGAGTCCCGGATGAGATCCCGGACGTCATGAGGAGTTCCGGAATGGTCCGGAGGTAAATATTTATATATAGGAAGTCCTGTTTCGGCCATCGGGACAAGTTTCGGGGTCATCGGTATTGTACCGGGACCACCGGAAGGGTCCCGGGGGCCCACCGGGTGGGGCCACCTGCCCCGGGGGACACATGGGCTGTAGGGGGTGCGCCTTGGCCTACATGGGCCAAGGGCACCAGCCCCAAGAGGCCCATGCGCCTAGGGAACCCTAGAGGGAAGAGTCCTCAAGGGGGAAGGCACCTCCGAGGTGCCTTGGGGAGGATGGACTCCTCCCCCCCTCTTGGCCGCACCCCAAAACCCATCTAGGGCTGGCCGCCGCCCCTAGGGGGTGGGAAAACCCTAAAGGGGTGCAGCCCCCTTCCCCCCTATATATATTGAGGCATGGGGCTGCCCATAACACGCGATTTGATCTCTCGTTGGTGCAGCCCTGCCCCTCTCCCTCCTCCTCCTCTCCCATGGTGCTTGGCGAAGCCCTGCTGGATTGCCACGCTCCTCCATCACCACCACGCCGTTGTGCTGCTGTTGGATGGAGTCTTCCTCAACCTCTCCCTCTCTCCTTGCTGGATCAAGGCGTGGGAGACGTCACCGGGCTGTACGTGTGTTGAACGCGGAGGTGCCGTCCGTTCGGCACTTGATCATCGGTGATCTGAATCACGACGAGTACGACTCCATCAACCCCGTTCACTTGAACGCTTCCGCTTAGCGATCTACAAGGGTATGTAGATGCACTCTCCTTCTACTCGTAGCTGGTTTCTCCATAGATAGATCTTGGTGACGCGTAGGAAAATTTTGAATTTCTGCTACGTTCCCCAACAGTGGCATCATGAGCTAGGTCTATTGCGTAGATTCTTTGCACGAGTAGAACACAAAGTAGTTGTGGGCGTTGATTTTGTTCAATATGCTTACCGTTACTAGTCCAATCTTGTTTCGACGGTATTGTGGGATGAAGCGGCCCGGACCGACCTTACACGTACTCTTACGTGAGACAGGTTCCACCGATTGACATGCACTTGGTGCATAAGGTGGCTAGCGGGTGCCAGTCTCTCCCACTTTAGTCAGAACGGATTCGATGAAAAGGGTCCTTATGAAGGGTAAATAGCAATTGGCATATCACGTTGTGGTCTTGCGTAGGTAAGAAACGTTCTTGCTAGAAACCCATAGCAGCCACGTAAAACATGCAAACAACAATTAGAGGACGTCTAACTTGTTTTTGCAGGGTATGCTATGTGATGTGATATGGCCAAAAGGATGTGATGAATGATATGTGATGTATGAGATTGATCATGTTCTTGTAATAGGATTCACGACTTGCATGTCGATGAGTATGACAACCGGCAGGAGCCATAGGAGTTGTCTTTATTTTTTGTATGACCTGCGTGTCATTGAAGAACGCCATGTAACTACTTTACTTTATTGCTAAACGCGTTAGTCATAGAAGTAGAAGTAGTCGTTGGCGTGACAACTTCATGAAGACACGATGATGGAGATCATGATGATGGAGATCATGGTGTCATGCCGGTGACAAGATGATCATGGAGCCCCGAAGATGAAGATCAAAGGAGCTATATGATATTGGCCATATCATGTCACTACTCTATTTGATTGCATGTGATGTTTATCATGTTTATGCATCTTGTTTGCTTAGAACGACGGTAGTAAATAAGATGATCCCTTACAAAATTTCAAGAAGTGTTCTCCCCTAACTGTGCACCGTTGCTACAGTTCGTCGCTTCTAAGCACCACGTGATGATCGGGTGTGATGGATTCTTACGTTCACATACAACGGGTGTAAGACAGTTTTACACAGCGAAAACACTTAGGGTTAACTTGACGAGCCTAGCATGTGCAGACATGGCCTCGGAACACGGAGACCGAAAGGTCGAGCATGAGTCGTATAGTAGATACGATCAACATGAAGATGTTCACCGACGTTAACTAGTCCGTCTCACGTGATGATCGGACACGGCCTAGTTGACTCGGATCATGTGATCACTTAGATGACCAGAGGGATGTCTATCTGAGTGGGAGTTCATAAGATGAACTCAATTATCTTGAACATAGTCAAAAGACCTTTTGCAAATTATGTCGTAGCTCGCGCTTTAGTTCTACTGTTTAGATATGTTCCTAGAGAAAATATAGTTGAAAGTTGATAGTAGCGATTATGCGATCAGTAGAAAGCTTATGTCCTTAATGCACCGCTTAGTGTGCTGAACCCCAAACATCGTTTGTGGATGTTTCGAACATCGAACATACACGTTTTGATAACTACGTGATAGTTCAGTTAAATGGTTTAAGTAGAGGCACCAAAGACATTTTCGAAACGTCACGGAACATATGAGATGTTTCGAGGGCTGAAATTGGGATTTCAGGCTCGTGCCCACGTCAAGAGGTATAAGACCTCCGACGATTTTCTTAGCCTGCAAACTAAGGGAGAAAAGCTCAATCGTTGAGCTTGTGCTCAGATTGTCTGAGCACAACAATCACTTGAATCGAGTGGGAGTTGATCCTCCAGATGAGATAGTGATGTTTCCCCAAAGTCATTGCCACCAAGCTCCTAGAGCTTCGTGATGAACTATAACATATCAGGGATAGATATGATGATCCTTGAGGTATTCGCGATGTTAGACACCGCGAAAGTAGAAATCAAGAAGGAGCATCAATTGTTGATGGTTGGTGAAACCACTAGTTTCAAGAAGGGCAAGGGAAAGAAGGGATACTTCATGAAACGGCAAATCAGCTGCTGCACCAATGAAGAAACCCAAGGTTGAACCCAAACCCGAGACTAAGTGCTTCTGTAATAAGGGGAACAACCACTGGAGCAGAATTACCCTAGATACTTGGTAGATGAGAAGGCTGGCAAGGTCGATAGAAGTATATTGGATATACATTATGTTAATATGTACTTTACTAGTACTCCTAGTAGCACCAGGGTATGAGATACCGGTTCGGTTGCTAAGTGTTAGTAACTCGAAATAAAAGAGCTACGGCATAAACGGAGACTAGCTAAAAGTGAGCTGACGATATGTGTTGGAAGTGTTTCCAATGTTGATATGATCAAGCATCGCACGCTCCCTCTACCATCGAGATTTGGTGTTTGCGTTGAGCATAGACATGATTGGATTATGTCTATCGCAATACGGTTATTCATTTAAAGAGAATAATGGTTACTCTATTTATTTGAATAATACCTTCAATGGTCTTGCACCTAAAATGAATGGTTCATTGAAATCTCGATCGTAGTGATACACATGTTCATGCCAAAAGATAGTAATGATAGTACCACCTATTTGTGGCACTGCCACGTAAGTCATAATGGTATAAAACGCATGAAGAAGCTCCATGTTGATGGATCTTTGGACTCACTCGTTTTTGAAAAGTTTGAGACATGCGAACCATGTCTATTGGTGTATATGCATGAAGAAACTCCATGCAAATGGACCGTTTGGACTCACTTGATTTTGAATCACTTGAGATATGCAAATCATACCACATGGGCAAGATGACTGAAAAGCCTCGTTTTCAGTAAGATGGAACGAGATAGCAACTTGTTGGAAGTAACACATTTTGATGTGTCCAATCCAATGAGTGCTGAGGCATGCAGTGCATATCGTTATGATCTTACTTCACAGATGATTCGAGTAGATGTTGAGAATATTTACTTGATGAAACACAAGTCTGAATTATTGAATGGTTCAAGTAATTTCAGAGTGAAGTAGAAGATCATTGTGACAAGAGGATAAAATGTCTATGATATGATCATAGAGATGAATATCTGAGTTACGAGTTTTGGCACACAATTAAGACATTGTGGAAATTGTTTCGCAATTAATACCGCCTGGAACACCATAATGTGATGGTGTGTCCGAACATCATAGTTGCACCCTATTGGATATGGTGCGTACCATGATGTCTCTTATCGAATTACCACTATCGTTCATGGGTTAGGCATTAGAGACAACCACATTCACTTTAAATAGGGCACCACGTAATTCCGTTGAGACGACACCGTTTGGAGAAACCTAAGTTGTCGTTTCTTAAAGGTTTGGGGCTGCGACGCTTGTGTGAAAAAGTTTCAGGATTAAGCTCGAACCCAAAGCGGATAAAATGCATCTTCATAGGACACCCAAAACAGTTGGGTATACCTCCTAATTCAGATCCGAAAGCAATATGGATTGTTTCTAGAATCGGGTCCTTTCTCGAGGAAAAGTTTCTCTCGAAAGAATTGAGTGGGAGGATGGTGGAGACTTGATGAGGTTAGTGAACCATCTCTTCAACTAGTGTGTGGTAGGGCACAGGAAGTTGTTCCTGTGGCACCTACACGAATTGAAGTGGAAGCTTATGATAGTGATCATGAAGCTTCGGATCAAGTCACTACCAAACCTCGTAGGACGACAAGGACACGTACTACTTCGGAGTGGTAAGGTGATCCTGTCTTGAAGGTCATGTTGCTAGACAACAATGAACCTACGAGCTATGGAGAAGCGATGGTGGGCCCGAATTCCGACAAATGGTTAGAAGCCATGAAATCCGAGATAGTATCCATATATCAGAACAAAGCATGGACTTTGATGGACTTGCCCGATGATCGGCAATCCATTGAGATAAATGGATCTTTTAAGAAGAAGACGGACGTGGATGGTAATGTCACCATCTATGAAGCTCGACTTGTGGCGAAGTGTTTTCCGACAAGTTCAAGGAGTTGACTACGATGAGATTTTCTCACTCGTAGCGATGCTTAAAGTCCGTCGGAATCATGTTAGCATTAGCTGCATTTATGAAATCTGGCAGATGGATGTCAAGACAAGTTTCCTTACTAGTTTT
>NC_041390.1:474582519-474625995 GCF_002162155.2 Triticum dicoccoides
AGAAACTTGTATTTCCAAAGAAGTGAGTGGGAGCACTATAGAATTTCTGATGAGTATATGTTGATCAGAAATGATGTAGAATTTCTAGAAAGCATATAGGGTTATTTGAAAGGTGTTTTTCAATAGAAAACCTGGATTAAGCTACTTGAACATTGAGGATCAAGATCTATGAGGATGGATCAAAACGCTTAATGGTACTTTCAAATGAGCACATACCTTGACATGATCTTGAAGGTGTTCAAGATGGACCAGTCAAAGAAGGAGTTCTTGCCTGAGTTGTAAGGTACGAAGTTAAGACTTAAAGCTCGACCACGGCAGAATAGAGAGAAAGGACGAAGGTCGTCCCCTATGCTTAAGACGTAGGCTCTTCAGTATGCTATGCTGTGTACCGCACCTGAAGTGTGCCTTGCCATGAGTCAGTCAAAGGGTACAAGAGTGATCCAAGAATGGCTCACAGGACAGCGGTCAAAGTTATCCTTAGTAACTAGTGGACTAAGGAATTTTCTCGATTATGGAGGTGGTAAAAGAGTTCGTCGTAAAGGTTACGACGATGCAAGCTTGACACCTATCCGGATAGCTCTGAGTAGAGAGACCGGATACATATAATGGAGCAATAATTTAGAATAGCTCCAAGTAGAACAGTTGTTTGGAATAGCTCCAAATAGAGCGTGGTAGCTGCATCTAGGAGATGACATAGAGATTTGTAGAGCACACACGGATCTGAAAGGTTCAGACCTGTTGACTAAAACCTCTCTCACAAGCAACATGATCAAACATAAAACTCATTGAGTGTTAATCACATAGTGATGTGAACTAGACTACTGACTCTAGTAAACTCTTGGGTATTAGTCACATGGCGAAGTGACCTGTGAGTGTTAATCACATGGCGATGTGAACTAGATTATTGACTCTAGTGCAAGTGGGAGACTGTTGGAAATATGCCCTAGAGGCAATAATAAAAGTATTATTATTATATTTCCTTGTTCATGATAATTGTCTTTTATTCATGCTATAACTGTATTATCCGGAAATCGTAATACACGTGTGAATACATAGACCACAATATGTCCCTAGTGAGCCTCTAGTTGACTAGCTCGTTGTGATCAACAGATAGTCATGGTTTCCTGGCTATGGACATTGGATGTCGTTGATAACGGGATCACATCATTAGGAGAATGATGTGATGGACAAGACCCAATCCTAAGACTAGCACAAAAGATCGTGTAGTTCATTTGCTAGAGCTTTGCCAATGTCAAGTATCTCTTCCTTTGACCATGAGATCGTGTAACTCCTGGATACCGTAGGAGTGCTTTGGGTGTATCAAACGTCACAACGTAACTGGGTGACTATAAAGGTGCACTACAGGTATCTCCGAAAGTATCCATTGTTTTATGCGGATCGAGACTGGGATTTGTCACTCCGTGTAAACGGAGAGGTATCTCTGGGCCCACTCGGTAGGACATCATCATATGCGCAATGTGACCAAGGAGTTGATCACGGGATGATGTGTTACGGAACGAGTAAAGTGACTTGCCGGTAACGAGATTGAACAAGGTATTGGATACCGACGATCGAATCTCGGGCAAGTAAAATACCGCTAGACAAAGGGAATAGTATACGAGATCGATTGAGTCCTTGACATCGTGGTTCATCCGATGAGATCATCGTGGAACATGTGGGAGCCAACATGGGTATCCAGATCCCGCTGTTGGTTATTGACCGGAGAACGTCTCGGTCATGTCTACATGTCTCCCGAACCCGTAGGGTCTACACACTTAAGGTTCGATGACGCTAGGGTTATAAAGGAAGCTTGTATGTGGTTACCGAATGTTGTTCGGAGTCCTGGATGAGATCCCGGACGTCACGAGGAGTTCCGGAATGGTCCGGAGGTAAAGATTTATATATAGGAAGTCCTGTTTCGGCCATCGGGACAAGTTTCGGGGTCATCGGTATTGTACCGGGACCACCGGAAGGGTCCCGGGGGCCCACCGGGTGGGGCCACCTGCCCCGGGGGCCACATGGGCTGTAGGGGGTGCGCCTTGGCCTACATGGGCCAAGGGCACCAGCCCCAAGAGGCCCATGCGCCTAGGGAACCCTAGAGGGAAGAGTCCTCAAGGGGGAAGGCACCTCCGAGGTGCCTTGGGGAGGATGGACTCCTCCCCCCCTCTTGGCCGCACCCCAAAACCCATCTAGGGCTGGCCGCCGCCCCTAGGGGGTGGGAAAACCCTAAAGGGGTGCAGCCCCCTTCCCCCCTATATATATTGAGGCATGGGGCTGCCCATAACACGCGATTTGATCTCTCGTTGGTGCAGCCCTGCCCCTCTCCCTCCTCCTCCTCTCCCATGGTGCTTGGCGAAGCCTTGCTGGATTGCCACGCTCCTCCATCACCACCACGCCGTTGTGCTGCTGTTGGATGGAGTCTTCCTCAACCTCTCCCTCTCTCCTTGCTGGATCAAGGCGTGGGAGACGTCACCGGGTTGTACGTGTGTTGAACGCGGAGGTGCCGTCCGTTCGGCACTTGATCATCGGTGATCTGAATCACGACGAGTATGACTCCATCAACCCCGTTCACTTGAACGCTTCCGCTTAGCGATCTACAAGGGTATGTAGATGCACTCTCCTTTCTACTCGTTGCTGGTCTCTCCATAGATAGATCTTGGTGTTACGTAGGAAATTTTTTGAATTTCTGCTACGTTCCCCAACAGCGGTGTGGCCAAATCACCGCCGTCGCACGGTGGCAGGCGATAAGGTAGTCGAGGCTGATGGATCTGGGGCAGTAGCACCACAGGCAAAACCCAGGAGGCGCTGGTGCACAAGGAGGCACGGGAGGTGGCGCAGGCGACTAGATCCACGAGCAAGAGCACGCCGACGACAAACCACTCCCCACCACCGAAACCCTAGAGAGGGAGAACCGATGGGGGCGACCACGGGCGGCAGGGAGAAGCGAATCGAATGAGTGGAGGAGGTAGAGCGGCTCAACGGGGAGCCCTGGGTAGCTAGCTCAGCGACAGAGCTCGCCGGAGTAGGCTGGAATCGGCTGGCGACAGAAGCGGCGATGTGAGGCGACAAAAGAGAGAAGGGGATCGAGAGATAGGGGCTCAGGATCGAGAGAGAGGGGCTTGAATCGAGAGAGAGGGGCTCGGGAGCTCACCGGTGCCTGACCCGCCGCCCGCTGGCCTCGCCGTCGCCGGAGGTGAGGTGGCGGCCGAAACCCTAGCTAGCACGGGGGGCGATGGAGGGCGGGAGCGCCGATTCTGGACGGAGGGGAAGGAGGCGTGGAGCTTGGGGAGCTCGGGGGAGTGCTTCCCGTCGCCGGAGCTCACCGGAATAGGCCGGCGTGGGTGGTGGCGGCGGCGAGGGAGAGGGGTTCGTGGGGGAGAGAGGAGCGAGGTCGCGAGACAGAGAGGGAGGAGGCGTTCAGTGGAGTTGGGTGGGCTCTATCTCGTGGGCTCTTTTTTTTGTCCTTTTCTCTAGATGGATGGATGGATGGCTGGATGGATGTGGGGTGGAGAGCTAGATGGATGGATGTGCGCCACGTCATCGATCCGTGGCACAAACGTTTCCACCAATAGGAATCAAGCTCATGCAATTGTGTTCTCCCTTTTGTTTTTCTTCTAAATTTTTTTACTCTCTTGGACCGCTGAAGGAGGGCAAGTGCTAACCGCGTCCATGCCGGTGAAGGGTCTGGCGTCCTCTGGCCTCGCCGCCATCGGAGCAGCGCTAGAGGTGGAGGCCATCGAAACCCTAGCCACGAGGTAGGGTTGTGGGTGGACGGAAGGAGCGGATCCTGACGCATGGATGGACGCGGCAGGACGAGGTCCGGCGGACCCGGCTGCCGGCGATCTGTGAGGGGAGAGGAGGATCACAGCGGCATGCCGGATCCAGCCACTTGTAAACTGCACCATCTTCGAGTTAGTATCTGGCTATCGAGAGGGAATGTGTCCGGTTTATGAAGGAAGTGTGTTGCCCGTTGCTCCGTTGACCTCGAAACTTCTCGTGCTCTCAAAGGGGGGCATTTCATGACACGTTCCCGGGCATGGCATTTTTTGGGACCGCCTGGAATATTTGAGATATTTACTGCATCTGTAGGGCTTCAATGTGGGAAAATGCAGATCTGCACGGCGGCCACCTGAAATGATGTCAATAAGTGGTTTTTAAATCATATATGATGTCTTTGCAGTATGCGTAGGCCTAGTGCAACGAAAGGAGGAGGAGCCATACCACTGGGGGGCGAATGTACCTCGGCGGCATGTCGGATCTAGCCGTAAAAATCCACGGAAAATCATACGATGCCGGAAATCCTCGGGACCTGGCACGGTGTCGTCATATGGCCCTTGTAAGGTGTGGTGAAAATTTGAGCGTGTTTCGCAGAAGTCTGACCGGCGACCACTTGTAAACCGCACCATCTTTGGGTTAGAATCTTGCTATAGAGAGATAATGTTTCGGTTTGTGAAGGAACTGTGTTGCCCGTTGCTCCGTTGACCTCGAAAATTTTCATGCTCTCAAAGGGGGCCATTTCATGAAACGTGCCAGGACATGGCATTTTTCGGGCACGCCTGGAATATTTGAGACATTTACTGCATCCGTAGGGTTTCAATGCGGGAAATCACATATCTGCACAGCGGCCACCTGAAATGATGTCCAAAAGTGGTTTGTAAAATCATATATGATGTCTTTGCAGTATGCGTCGGCCTAGTGCAACCAAAGGAGGAGCAACCCCACCACGGGGAGGGGCGAATGTACCTCGACGAGATGTCAGATCTAGCCGTAAAAATCCACGAAAAATCATACGATGTCGGAAATCCTCGGGACCTGGCACGGTGTCGTGATATGGCCCTTGTAAGGTGTGGTAAAATTTGAGCGCGTTTCCCCAAAGGCCCCCGACCACACTCGTAGACATGCGAAGAACAATCCATGGTGGGGGATTTTTTCACATACTCCTGCATCTTACAAAAATATAAGAAATTGCCACACATATTATATCATACGTGTCTTCACTGTGTAAAAATCTCATGAATTGATTACGCTTCAAGTGTTCAGGAATATTCATGCAACGCCAAAACCGCAGAAGGATTGCTTTGATTGCATCGCCGTTCATGAGGGCAAACCTCACACCGGAGCCTCTTTAGACATGGCACCACATCTCTCGACATGTATGAGGACTCGGTGCGATGCTCTGGTGGCATTGTCCCCCCCCCCAAGGCCCCCGGTTAGCCGAACCCTGGACAAATTGACCCGGAAAACTACGCCTTTGACTTTCACCGGACGATCTTTGACCAATGGACGTTTTCACCTGGTTGTGATAGGTCGGCCCATAGGAACACTTGAGAACAAGGTCTGGGACAAACCCACCATAAGATTCCCTTCGTGTCAACCCGACATGGTCGTTTCCTCCCTCCAAGTGACAACGGCATCGGCGTCCATGAAGGGTCACACTCCTGAGCCAGTTGCCTTTGCACCCGCCACCACAATCCTTGAAACAGTCTGATGAAGCAAACATGATTTAAGTTTGTTCAAATTTGAAACATGGTATAGCACATAATCCTTTCAAGATTCTGATAAAAAACCATATGAATTTCGTCAAAATCAATCCAAGTATCAATTACTTATGATTTTAATAAAGCAGAAGGACCTATATGCAAAAGTACAGGAGGCCACATTTCTAACATACTCAAAAACAAAAACAAACTGGATATTCATAATCTATGGAAAATTCTACCCTAAATCGATGTATAATTTGTGTATGTTTAAGTTTAGATAAGTTAGATTTAAATTAAACAAAATTTAACTTAAAAAATAAAAATAATTTAAAAATACAAATAATATCTATGCCTACGGCCATGCCGTAGGCATAGTTCTCGGCCAGGGGCTGAAACTATGCCTACGGCTTTGCCGTCGGCATAGATCTGCCACGTGGCAGCTCCTAGTAAAAAAATATAAATAATATCTATGCTGACGGCCGCCGTCAGGGCCGTCGGCACAGATTTGACGGTGTCAGCCCGCCGTTTGTCCCTGGGCCACCAGGGCCACATCTATGCCGACAGCCTAACTATGCCTACGGCCACCGTAGGCATAGATCGATATATGCCGACGGCCTAACTATGCCTACGGCTGCCGTAGGCATAGATGGAGGTATGCCGACGGCTTCTCTATGCCGACGGCTTTTCCCAGGCCGTTTGCGTAGCTCGAGTTATGCCGACGGTCCCGACAAAAAGCCGTCGGCATAGATAAGGCCGTAGGCATATAGAGTTATTCCGGTAGTGGTGGTTTCACTTGCTTCGTAGGTTGATATGTATTAACTTATCATGTGAGGAGGATGTGTTTCATTGGAAGTTGCCGTTTGGAATCTTTTCCATCTAGTTATTATAGATTAACACCAGCCCTATTTTTCACAAGTGTTATATTTGGCATATTAAAGTTTCACTAAAAATTAAGATTTGTATGTGGTATGGATAGATGGGTGGTATCAACAAACAATTAATGAAACGATAGCTTGTCTGTTTACCACCCATCTTTGGTTTTCTACTCATATCTAGCATATTACTCTCCTTTCGGAACAAAAATCAAGACTTATTTTGGTACTACTTCAGTATTGAGTGTCATAGCCACCACCTTTTTCTTAGAACGGAGGCAAAATAGTTGTCCTTATCTCATTAACCAACGAAGTTATATGGATGCCCATTAGCATTATAGCTACTTCTAGTAGTACAGACGGTAAGTTTGACCTTACAACAAAGTGCGCTTATAACAGGTCCAGATTGAACTTCTCAGCATGTGCGTTTTCCTATTGTACAGTCTACTAATTTTTTACACGACTTTGGCTGGCATTTTTCGTAGGTACTACTGCAGATTAGTAATAGTTCGGTTAGCTTTTTCCTTCCACACCAACTCGTCACGTTCTCCCCAATAATTCGCCACGTACGTCTGAACCCCCGGTCCCAAGTGCTTCACTATAAATACTGACCTCGTGACCAGTCCTTCAACTCACCCAACGAACATTCGAGCTAAGCTTATCTAGCTCGCAGCCTCTAAATTTTCGAGCTCCTGGTGCCAGTGCTTGCTAGCAAGCTACAATCTGCAGCAGCAGCAATGGCGAAAACTTGCACCCTAGCGCTGCTTGGCGCGCTGGTAGTGCTCTCGCTTCTTGTGAGCCCCATTGCTTGCTCCCGCAAGCTCGCCAAGGTGGGCGGGCACCACAAACCTGCTCCAGTCAAGGGCCACAAAAACCAGACCATCACTAACCCCTCCTCGTCCGCCGCATACGGCGGCGGCTGGTTGCCCGCCGGCGCCACGTATTACGGCAACCCCAACGGCGACGGGAGCGACGGTTAGTGCCTTGCTTACTTTACTGTCAGCCTTATGTCCATAATCCATGGGACCTACATTCATCGAGCTGAAAGATAGTACTGATGACAAGAAAACAAATTTGCAGGCGGAGCGTGTGGCTACCAGACCGCTGTCGGGCACCGGCCGTTCTCGTCGATGATCGCCGCCGGGAGCTCGCCTCTGTTCATGGCGGGCAAGGGCTGCGGCGCGTGCTATGATGTAAGCATAACTCACCAAGCCCCTTCCATTAATGGTGCAAAGTGGTCGGCTCAGCTGGTCCTGACAAAATGTGTTCATGTCGCGTACGCAGGTTAAATGCACGAGCAACTCGGCCTGCTCCGGGAAGCCTGTGACCGTGGTGATCACCGACCTGAGCCCCGGCAACCTCTACCCCGGCGAGCCGTGCCATTTCGACATGAGCGGCACCGCCCTGGGCGCCATGGCGAAGCCCGGCATGGCCGACAAGCTCCGCGCCGGCGGGGTCATCAGGATGCAGTACAAGAGGTACGCAGCACGACCACATAGGATCCTCTTCAGTCTTCAGCCTACAGTTTACACGGAAAACAATGGAGTAAATGTGTAGAGCTGATCTTGGCGTTCCTGTTAACCATGGCAGGGTGCCATGCAAGTACCCCGGCGTCAACATTGCCTTCAGGGTGGACCAGGGCGCCAACCCCTTCTACTTCAAGACCCTGATCGAGTTCGAGGACGACGACGGCGACCTCAAGGCAGTGGCCCTCAAGGAGGCCGGCAGCGGCGCCTGGACGCCCATGGCGCAGGACTGGGGCGCGCTGTGGCGCCTCAACAACGGCAGGCGGCTGCGCGCCCCCTTCTCGCTCCGGCTCACCTCCGACTCCGGCAGGAAGCTGGTCGTCAACAACGTCATCCCCGCCAACTGGAAGGCCGGGGCCACGTACCGCTCCCTGGTGAACTACCCCTGAGTCACGGCCATATTTACCTGCTCCGTGTGTGAATTTTATTTATACCGCGAAAAGAAAGAATGTGCGTCCGGGTGCTGCGAGGGCGGCGTCAGATGAGGAGGAGGAGCTTGCAAAACTGTGATGTTCCCTCCCTGGTCTCTGCATTCCCCTAGTGATGTATCATGTGTCATTAATCCGTCTGTAATTTTCCTCTCTTTTTTTGCCTTCCTCTGCTTGCTTTGTCACCGAGGAGACGACTGAACTGCAGCTAAAATGCTGCATGTCGATGTACCAAGTTGTGTGTTTTTTTTACCACGCAATCCTTGAGAGAAATGAAATTCCACGGTTACTACTTGCTTATTAAAGGGGAATTACAGAGGATGCAAATTACCGATGCTCTGTACTAGGAACACCGTTGCCGCCTGGGCACTGGGAACCACCGGTAGCTGCGGTATTGATTCTGCTCGCCTGTCATGCCGGCGGCTTGCCGAGGATGACACATGCGATTCTCCCGGAAACGTAGACAAAGGAGCAGAGCCTTGAATGTTGCGAATACTGATTGCCCTACTCAATTATTAACACAAACCGTTCGTTGAAAGTACTTTTAATGAAGGAGCTTCAGTTGTACACTTGTACGTACATGTAGGCACTACTCTGTGAATATGCGTACAAAATCTTCGGTTGCGTCTTTTCGATAAACAGGGCTTGGTTGTACTACACTACCGCTCGGTATTATGAGGGCATGTACAATGGTGGCATATGGACACATATGCTTCATGATAAAAAGTAATTTGAGGCAACTATATTTATTTTTTCTTCCCAATGCAAGCTACCATTAGTGGACCTTATTAAAAAAATAAGAAAATAAAGACTCTAGTACACATGCATCTTTACTTTCACTTCAATCTTTTCAGCTTTTGTCATCGGACCACACCTTTTCTCTTCAACCACCCGCCTCCTGGAGAGGATCCCGCTTCTCTATCTGAACCTACTTTACGTCATATCCGATCCTACATGGCATGCGAGACATCACCTTAAGGCTATGCATTATGCATGCCCTGAACTGGATAGCGGCCAGCCGGTTTCGCGTGTGGCTCTCACAAATTAAGACAATCCACTTATAGAAATTAACATCCATACCCAATTTTCTACACGAGTGTGCATTATACTCATAATAGTTGAAGGTCGTGTGTATAAGTAATATTTAGTGGATTTGCTATTTCTATTATGTTCTTGTCCAAGTCGGTATAGTTTGTTCTCCCGCGACAACATTTTTCCGAAACTATTACCAGAGAGAGGTCCCCACCTGAATATTATCTCATTTTAAAGAACAAGACATGTTGATTCTATTTTTTTAGACGAAACCGTAGAACAATTGTTCTACGGTATTTTCATATATAAAGCACAAAAAAAACAAAGTCTCAAGTACAGATTAACCAATGCCCACTCTAGGAAACATAAATAAACAAAAATTATTCTGGTTCTAACATGTTAGTAACCCATGTCCTGATCTTGTCTGCCTTCTTTGCTTTAGCTCTCAATTCTGATGCACATAAACCCTCTTTGAGGTAGAATTTCCATGTATTGAGATGAGGAGGTGCATATCTAAAGACTTTGTCTTTTCTAACCGACCATATTCCCGAGCAGCCCATGATGATTATGTCAAAAGCAATCTCTAATGGCAAGGTGTTCAGGGCAAGTGAGATTTCATCATGAGGTGAGACTCCTCTTTGTTTATCTGGAAGAATTAGATCCCAACATGCCATGGAAAATGGACAGTCCCAGAAAAGATGTAGGGATGTTTCTTCAGTATGGTGTCAGCATAGAGCACAATTGTAGTCAGGTAGATACATGCTTTTGCAATGAAGCATATTCCTGAAGAAAATATGCCCTAGAGGCAATAATAAAGTTATTATTTATTTCCTTATATCATGATAAATGTTTATTATTCATGCTAGAATTGTATTAACCGGAAACATAATACATGTGTAAATACATAGACAAACAGAGTGTCACTAGTATGCCTCTACTTGACTAGCTCGTTGATCAAAGATGGTTAAGTTTCCTAACCATAGACATGAGTTGTCATTTGATTAACGGGATCACACCATTAGGAGAATGATGTGATTGACTTGACCCATTCCGTTAGCTTAGCACTTGATCGTTTAGTTTGTTGCTATTGCTTTCTTCATGACTTATACATGTTCCTATGACTATGAGATTATGCAACTCCCGTTTACCGGAGGAACACTTTGTGTGCCACCAAACATCACAACATAACTGGGTGATTATAAAGGTGCTCTACAGGTGTCTCCGAAGGTACTTGTTGGGTTGGCGTATTTCGAGATTAGGATTTGTCACCCCGATTGTCGGAGAGGTATCTCTGGGCCAACTCGGTAATGCACATCACTTAAGCCTTGCAAGCATTGCAACTAATGAGTTAGTTGCGGAATGATGTATTACGGAACAAGTAAAGAGACTTGCCGGTAACGAGATTGAACTAGGTATTGGAATACCGACGATCGAATCTCGGGCAAGTAACATACCGATGACAAAGGAAATAACGTATGTTGTTATGCGGTTTGGCCGATAAAGATCTTCGTAGAATATGTAGGATATGAGCATCCAGGTTCCGCTATTGGTTATTGACCGGAGATGTGTCTCGGTCATGTCTACATAATTCTTGAACCCGTAAGGTCCGCACACTTAAAGTTCGGTGATGATCGTAATTAGGGTTTTTGTGTTTTGATGTACCGAAGGTTGTTCGGAGTCCCGGGTGTGATCACGGACATGACGAGGAGTATCGAAATGGTCTAGACATAAAGATTGATATATTGGAAGCCTATATTTGGAGATCGGAATCATTCTGGGTGAAATCGGAA
This sequence comes from Triticum dicoccoides, assembly GCF_002162155.2. Lineage (NCBI taxonomy): Eukaryota > Viridiplantae > Streptophyta > Magnoliopsida > Poales > Poaceae > Triticum > Triticum dicoccoides. The sequence continues at coordinate 474,593,648 of NC_041390.1, forward strand.
TTTTACCGGAGTACCGGGGGGTTACCGGAACCCCCCCGGGGGTTAATGGGCCTACATGGGCCCTAACGGAGAAGAGGAGGGCCGGTCAGGGCAGGCCGCACGCCCCCTCCCCCCTAGTCCGAATAGGACAAGGAGGAAGGGCGGCGCCCCCCTTTCGTCTTTCCCCCTTCCCCTTTCCTTCTCCAACAGGGCAAGAGGGGGGAGTCCTACTCCCGGTGGGAGTAGGACTCCTCCAGGCGCACCCCTAGGGGCCGGCCGCACCTCTCCCTTCCTCCTTTATATACGGGGGCAGGGAGCACCCCATAGACAGAACAATTGATCTCTTGATCTCTTAGCTGTGTGCGGTGCCCCTCTCCACCATAATCCACCTCGGTCATATTGTAGCGGTGCTTAGGCGAAGCCCTGCGTCGGTAGAACATCATCATCGTCACCACGCCGTCGTGCTGACGAAACTCTCCCTCAAAGCTCGGCTGGATCGGAGTTCGAGGGACGTCATCGTGTTGAACGTGTGCAGAACTCAGAGGTGCTGTGCGTTCGGTACTTGATCGATCAGATCGTGAAGACGTACAACTACATCAACCGCGTTGTACTAACGCTTCCACTTTCGGTCTACGAGGGTACGTAGACATCACTCTCCCCTCTCGTTGCTATGCATCACCATGATCTTGCGTGTGCGTAGGATTTTTTTTGAAATTACTACGTTCCCCAACAGTGGCATCCGAGCCAGGTTTTATGCGTTGATGTAATATGCACGAGTAGAACACAAGTGAGTTGTGGGTGATATAAGTCATACTGCTTACCAGCATGTCACACTTTGGTTCGGCGGTATTGTTGGATGAAGCGGCCCGGATCGACATTGCGCGTACGCTTACGCGAGACTGGTTTTACCGCCGTGCTATGCACACAGGTGACTAGCGGGTGTCAGTTTCTCCAACTTTAGTTGAACCGAGTGTGGCTACGTCCGGTCCTTGCGAAGGTTAAAACAACACCAACTTGACAAACTATCATTGTGGTTTTGATGCGTAGGTAAGAACGGTTCTTGCTAAGCCCTTAGCAGCCACGTAAAACTTGCAATAACAAAGTAGAGGACGTCTAACTTGTTTTTGCAGGGCATGTTGTGATGTGATATGGTCAAGACGTGATGAGACATAAGTTGTTGTATAAGATGATCATGTTTTGTTGAAGTTATCAGCAACTGGCAGAAGCCTTATGATTGTCTCTTTATTGCATAAGATGCAAGCGCCAAATAATTGCTTTACTTTATCGCTATGCGATAGCAATAGTTGCAAGAGCAATAGTTGGCGAGACGACCATGTGACGACACATTGATATAGATCAAGGTGATGGAGATCATGGTGTCATGCCGGTGACGATGGAAATCATGACGATGCTTTGGAGATGGAGATCAAAGGCACAAGATGATGATGGCCATATCATGTCACATATTTTGATTGTATGTGATGTTTATCTTTTATGCATCTTATCTTGCTTTGATTGACGGTAGCATTATAAGATGATCTCTCACTAAATTTCATGATAAAAAGTGTTCTCCCTAAGTATGCACCGTTGCCAAAGTTCGTCGTGCCCAGACACCACGTGATGATCGGGTGTGATAAGCTCTACGTCCATCTACAACGGGTGCAAGCCAGTTTTGCACACGCAGAATACTCAGGTTAAACTTGACGAGCCTAGCATATGCAGATATGGCCTCGGAACACTAAGACCAAAAGGTCGAGCGTGAATCATATAGTAGATATGATCAACATAGTGATGTTCACCACTAAAAACTACTCCATTTCACGTGATGATCGGTTATGGTTTAGTTGATTTGGATCGCGTGATCACTTAGATGACTAGAGGGATGTCTATCTAAGTGGGAGTTCTTAAGTAATATGATTAATTGAACTTTAATTTATCATGAACTTAGTCCTGGTAGTATTAGCATATCTATGTTGTAGATCAATAGCTCGCGTTTAGCTCCCATGTTTTATTTTTGATATGTTCCTAGAGAAAACTAAGTTGAAAGATGTTAGTAGCAATGATGCGGATTGGATCCGTGATCTAAGGTTTATCCTCATTGTTGCACAGAAGAATTATGTCCTTGATGCACCGCTAGGTGACGAACCTATTGCAGGAGCAGATGCAGATGTTATGAACGTTTGGCTAGCTCAATATGATGACTACTTGATAGTTTAGTGCACCATGCTTAAACGGCTTAGAATCGGGACTTCAAAGACGTTTTGAACGTCATGGACCATATGAGATGTTCCAGGAGTTGAAGTTAATATTTCAAGTAAATACCCGAGTTGAGAGATATGAAGTCTCCAACAAGTTCTATAGCTAAAAGATGGAGGAGAATAGCTCAAGCAGTGAGCATGTGCTCAGATTGTCTGGGTACTACAATCGCTTGAATCAAGTGGGAGTTAATCTTCCAAATAAAATAGTGATTGACAAAATTCTCTAGTCACCACCACCAAGTTAGTAGAACTTCGTGATGAACTATAATATGCAAGGGATAACGGAAACAATTCCCAAGCTCTTCGTGATGCTGAAATCGACGAAGGTAGAAATCAAGAAAAGTATCAAGTGTTGATGGTAAACAAAACCACTAGTTTCAAGTAAAGGGACAAAGGGAAGAAAGGGGAACTTCAAGAAAAACGGTAAACAAGTTGCTGCTCAAGTGAAAAAAAACCAAGTCTTGACCTAAGCCTGAAACTGAGTGCTTCTACTGCAAAGGGACTGGTCATTGGAAGCGGAACTACCCCAAGTAATTGGCAGATAAGAAGGATGGCAAAGTGAACATAGGTATATTTGATATACATGTTATTGATGTGTACTTTACTAATGTTTATAGCAACCCCTTAGTATTTGATACTAATCTAGTTGCTAAGAATAGTAACTCGAAACGGGAGTTGCAGAATGAACAGAGACTAGTTAAGGGTGAAGTGATGATGTGTATTGGAAATGGTTCCAAGATTGATATGATCATCATCACACACTCCCTATACTTTCAGGATTAGTGTTAAATCTAAAATAAATATTATTTAGTGTTTGCGTTGAGTATGAATATGATTGGATCATGTTTATTGCAATATAGTTATTCATGTAAGTTAGAGAATAATTGTTGTTCTGTTTACATGAATAAAACCTTCTATGGTCATACACCCAATGAAAATGTTTTGTTGGATCTCGATCGTGGTGATACAATTTTTATAATATTGAAGCCAAAAGATGCAAAGTTAATAATGATAGTGCAACTTATTTGTGGCCCTGCCGTTTAGGTCATATTGGTGTAAAGCGCATGAAGAAAATCCATGCTGATGGGTTTTTAGAATCACTTGATTATGAATCAGTTGATGCTTGCGAATCATGCCTCATGGGCAAGATGACTAAGACTCCGTTCTCCAAAAGAATGGAGCGAGCAACAGATTTGTTAGAAATCATACATACTGATGTATGTGGTCCGACGAATATTAAGGCTCGCGGTAGGTATCATTATTTTCTGATCTTCACAGATGATTTGAGCAGATATGAGTATATCTACTTGATGAAACACAAGTCTGAAGCATTTGAAAAGTTCAAAGAATTTTAGAGTGAAGTGGAGAATCATCGTAACAAAAATAAAAGTTTCTACGATATGATCGCAGAAGTAAAATATTTGAGTTACGAGTTTGGCCTTCAGTTAAAACAATGTGAAATAGTTTCACTACTCACGCCACCTGGAACACCACAATGTAATGGTGTGTCCGAACATCGTAACCGTACTTTATTAGGTATGGTGCGATCTATGATGTCTCTTACCGATTTACGACTATCGTTTTGGGGTTATGCATTAGAGACAGCTACATTCACATTAAATAGGGCACCATCTAAATCCATTGAGACGACACCGTATGAACTATGGTTTGGCAAGAAACCTAAGTTGTCGTTTTTTAAAGTTTGAGGTTGCAATGCTTATGTGAAAAAGTTTCAACCTGATAAGCTCAAACCCAAATCGGAGAAGTGCATCTTCATAGGATACCCAAAAAAAAATGTTGGGTACACCTTCTATCACAGATCCGAAGGCAAGGTATTCATTGCTGAGAATGGATCCTTTCTAAAGAAGGAGTTTCTCTCGAAAGAAGTGAGTGGGGGGAAAGTAGAACTTGATGAGGTAACTGTACCTGCTCCCTTATTGGAAAGTAGTTCATCACAGAAATTTGTTCCTGTGACTACTACACCAATTAGTGAGGAAGCTAATGATGATGATCACGTAACTTCAGATCAAGTTACTACTAAACCTCGTAGGTAAACCAGAGTGAGATCCGCACCAGAGTGGTACGACAATCCTGTTCTGGAGGTCATGTTACTTAACCATGACGAGCCTACGAACTATGAGAAAGCGATGATGAGCCCAGATTCCGCGAAATGGCTTGAGGCCATGAAATCTGAGACGAGATCCATGTATGAGAACAAAGTATGGACTTTGATTGACTTGGCCATTGATCGGCGAGCCATTAAGATTAAATGGATTTTCAAGAGGAAGACGGACGCTGATAGTAGTGTTACTATCTACAAAGCTAGAATTGTCGTAAAAAGGTTTTCGACAAGTTCAAGGTGTTGACTACGATGAGAGTTTCTCACTCGTATCTATGCTTAAGTCTGTCTGAATCATGTTAGCAATTGCCGCATTTTATGAAATCTGGCAAATGGATAAACAAAACTGCATTCATTAATGGATTTATTAAAGAGGAGTTGTTTATGATGCAACCAGAAGGTTTTGTCAATCCTAAAGGTACTAACAAAATATGCAAGCTCCAGTGATCCATCTATGGACTGGCGCAAGCATCTCGGAGTTGGAATATATACTTTAATAAGTTGATTAAAGCATATAGTTTTATACAGACTTGCGGTGAAGCCTGTATTTACAAGAAAGTGAGTGGGAGCACTACAGCATTTCTGATAAGTATATGTGAATGACATATTGTTGATCGGAGATAATGTAGAATTATTCTACAAAGCATAAAGGAATATTTGAAAGGAGTTTTTCAAAGAAAGACCTCGGTGAAGCTGCTTACATATTGAGCATCAAGATCTATAGAGATAGATCAAGACGCTTGATAAGTTTTTCAATGAGTACATACCTTGACAAGATTTTGAAGTAGTTCAAAATGGAACAGTCAAAGAAGGAGTTCTTGCCTGTGTTACAAGGTGTGAAGTTGAGTAAGACTCAAAACCCGACCATGACAGAAGATAGAGAGAGAGAGAATGAAATTCATTCCCTATGCCTCAGCCATAGGTTCTATAAAGTATGCCATGTTGTGTACCAGACCTATTGTATATCCTTCCCTGAGTTTGGCAAGGGAGTACAATAGTGATCTAGGAGTAGATCACTGGACATTGGTCAAAATTATCCTTAGTGGAATAAGGATATGTTTCTCGATTATGGAGGTGACAAAAGGTTCGTCATAAAGGGTTACGTCGATGCAAGTTTTGACACTGATCCAGATGACTCTAAATCTCAATCTAGATACATATTGAAAGTGGGAGCAATTAGCTAGAGTAGCTCCGTGCAGAGCATTGTTGACATAGAAATTTACAAAATACTTACAGATCTGAATGTGGAAGACCCGTTGACTAAACTTCTCTCACAAGCAAAACATGATCACACCTTACTACTCTTTGGGTATTAATCACATAGCAATGTGAAATAGATTATTGACTCTAGTAAACCCTTTGGGTGTTGGTCACATGATGATGTGAACTATGGGTGTTAATCACATGGTGATGTGAACTATTGGTGTTAAATCACATGGCGATGTGAACAAGATTATTGACTCTAGTGCAAGTGGGAGACTGAAGGAAATATGCCCTAGAGGCAATAATAAAGTTATTATTTATTTCCTTATATCATGATAAATGTTTATTATTCATGCTAGAATTGTATTAACCGGAAACATAATACATGTGTGAATACATAGACAAACAGAGTGTCACTAGTATGCCTCTACTTGACTAGCTCGTTGATCAAAGATGGTTAAGTTTTCTAACCATAGACATGAGTTGTCATTTGATTAACGGGATCACATCATTAGGAGAATAATGTGATTGACTTGACCCATTCCGTTAGCTTAGCACTTGATCGTTTAGTTTGTTGCTATTGCTTTCTTCATGACTTATACATGTTCCTATGACTATGAGATTATGCAACTCCCGTTTACCGGAGGAACACTTTGTGTGCCACCAAACGTCACAACGTAACTAGGTGATTATAAAGGTGCTCTACAGGTGTCTCCGAAGGTACTTGTTGGGTTGGCGTATTTCGAGATTAGGATTTGTCACTCCGATTGTCGGAGAGGTATCTCTGGGCCCACTCGGTAATGCACATCACTTAAGCCTTGCAAGCATTGCAACTAATGAGTTAGTTGCGAAATGATGTATTACGGAACGAGTAAAGAGACTTGCTGGTAACGAGATTGAACTAGGTATTGGAATACCGACGATCGAATCTCGGGCAAGTAACATACCGATGACAAAGGGAACAGCGTATGTTGTTATGCGGTTTGACCGATAAAGATCTTCATAGAATATGTAGGATATGAGCATCCAGGTTCCGCTATTGGTTATTCACCGAAGACGTGTCTCGGTCATCTCTACATAGTTCTCGAACCCATAGGGTCCGCACTCTTAAAGTTCGGTGACGATCGTAATTAGGGTTTTTGTGTTTAGATGTACCGAAGGTTGTTCGGAGTCCCGGATGTGATCACGGACATGACGAGGAGTATCGAAATGGTAGAGACATAAAGATTGATATATTGGAAGCCTATATTTGGAGATCGGAATCATTCTGGGTGAAATCGGAATTTTACCGGAGTACCGGGGGGTTACCGGAACCCCCCTGGGGGTTAATGGGCCTACATGAGCCCTAAGGGAGAAGAGGAGGGCCGGTCAGGGCAGGTCACGCGCCCCCTCCCCCCTACTCCGAATAGGACAAGGAGGGGGGGCAGCGCCCCCCTTTCCTCTTTCCCCCTTCCCCTTTCCTTCTCCAACAAGGCAAGAGGGGGGAGTCCTACTCCCGATGGGAGTAGGACTCCTCCAGGCACACCCCTAGGGGCTGGCCGCACCTCCCCCTCCCTCCTTTATATACGGGGGCAAGGGGGCACCCCATAGACAGAACAATTGATCTCTTGATCTCTTAGCTGTGTGCGGTGCCCCTCTCCACCATAATCCACCTCAGTCATATTGTAGCGGTGCTTAGGCGAAGCCCTGCGTCGGTAGAACATCATCATCGTCACCACGCCGTCATGCTGACGGAACTCTCCCTCAAAGCTCGGCTAGATCGGAGTTCGAGGGACGTCATCGAGTTGAACGTGTGCAGAACTCGGAGGTGCCGTGCGTTCGGTACTTGATCGGTCGGATCATGAAGACGTACGACTACATCAACCGCGTTGTACTAACGCTTCCGCTTTCGGTCTACGAGGGTACGTAGACATCACTCTCCCCTCTTGTTGCTATGAATCACCATGATCTTGCGTGTGTGTAGGAATTTTTTTGAAATTACTATGTTCCCCAACAATTCCTTGTGTTCAATCTGTCTTGATAGAGCATCCAGAAGAAAATCTTACGCCTTAGTCTGCATGAGGAGCTCCAAATATGCTTGAAAATGTTATGGTGAATCTCTGTTTTTTAAAGGCTTGGTACATCCTCATGGAAGAATAGTGATTACAGTTCCAGGTGTAATGCCATCTATCTTGAGCAATGATTGTCCCTCTGGAGTTGAGGTCTTGAGTCAATGCATTGAACTGTTGATATGCCTGCAGGGACAAAGGTCTATGAAAAAGATGACTGGTGTCCTGCTGCTCCATCACCTGGGACAAAGTGATTTTATTTTCCATGGCAAATGAGAAGAGCTCCGGGTAAGTGAGTGAAAGTGGCATGCCCATCCAATTATCAGACCAAAAGAGGGTAGTGTCTCCTACCCCTGCCTTACAAATGGCATCTCTCTTATAATTTGGCAGTAGTTTGCAGATCTCCCTGCACCAAAATGATCCAACTACCCTGTCTCCTGGCAAAGAAGATTGACAGTATGTCTCCCATATTATCTGCACCCATGGGATATCTGCTTTGTTGAGGAACTTGTGAAGAAACTTCATCAACACTGATTGGTTATGTGTGCCAATGTCTAGGACACCTAATCCCCCATATTCTTTTGGTTTACATACCTTGTCCCATGAAATTAATAGGGTCCCAGACTCAAGAGTGCCAAATTTTCTCCAGAAACATTGTTTGAGGTAAATGTTGATTTGCTTAACCATTGTTTTGGGAAGGGAGAGGGTGCACATGAAGAATGTGGGCATGCTTGTGAAGACTCACTTGAGCAAAGTAAGTTTATCACCAGTAGAAAGCAGAGTGGAGCAGCTTAGCAATCTAGTTTCAATCTTCTTCAACATTGGCACATAATAAATAACTTTGGGTTTGGTGATACTGAGAGGGAGTCCAAGATAGGTATGAGGTAGTGTGCCAATTTTACAACCCAGCGGTTCAGAAAGCTGTTACATCCTATTCTCAGGTGTGTTGATGGAAATCATGGTTGATTTGGAGTAATTCACCTTGAGCCCAGTGTATGCAGCAAAATGAAGCAGGAGACTCTTTATGTGTGAGAGTTGTTGTGCATCAGCATTAACCACTAAAATGGTATCATCAGCATATTGTATTATAGGATAATTAGGGCATGAATTATGCTGGAGAGGAGAGCTGATCAGAGAGTTCTACATGGCTTCATTCATCATGGTTTGAAGTAAATCAGCTGCCAGTACAAAGATTAAAGGAGAGAGTTGATCTCCTTGTCTGACCCCTTTTTTGCAGAGAAATTGTTTTCCAGGGATTCCATTGAGGAGAATTGAAGAGTAGCCAGTGCCATAGATCATCTTAATCCAGTTGATCCACTTAACCCCAAATCCTTTGGCTTTCAGGATATCAATCAGAGTCTCATGATTTAGCATATCAAAAGCCTTCTCAAAATCCAATTTCAGGAGTACAGTTTCCTTCTTTGATTGATGGCATTGATGGATATATTCATACCCCCAAGTAAGGCAATCTTGAATGCATCTTTTATGTAAGAAACCATATTGGTTTTGTGAATCATCTGGACAATAACCTTCTGTAGCCTGTTAGCCAGTAGCTTGGTGATAATCTTCAATGTGCAGTTTAGGAGGGAAATGGGTCTAAATTCAACTGGCATGCATGCAGCATCTGATTTGGGGATCAGGGTGATAAATGAGTAGTTGACGCTTTGTAGGTTTACAATGCCATTGTGAAAGTCCTCAATGAGTTTATAGAAATCCTCTGCAATAATCTCCCAACAGTGCTTGATAAAGGCTGCATTAAAACCATCAGGACCTGGTGATTTATCAGTGGGCATCTCCTTGATCATTTTGTCAATTTCTTCTTTTGAGAAAGGGGTTTCTAGAGTATCCAGGTCTTCAGGTTGCAACAAAAGGTGATGCAGGAGAAGTGGGTTCTATGCAGTTAACGATGTGCCCAACATTTCCTTGAAAGCTCTGAAAAGAATGGCTGCTTTTGCATTATGATCCTGATGCTCATTTCCATCCTCATTTTTTAACATAGATATATTGTTATGCCTGAATTTTACTGTTGCTTTTGCCTAAACGTATTTAGTGTTGGCCTCTCCCACTTTAATTTGCCTAATGGTAGCTCTATGTTTCTAGTAAAGTCTGGTGTTCCAAGATATCTGCAAGATGTGATTTGATAATAGCCCTCCCATTAGCTTCAATAAGACTCAGGGGTCTGAATTCCTCAATATTATCATAACATAAGATCATCAAGTTTGAGTTCTCAATGATCTTCTTGAGATCGGATTTGTCTCTGGCCCAAAGTTTGATCCCTTTCCTTAATCTCTTGAGCTTGACTGCAATCCTCTTGGCACTATCCTTTACTGTGTCTTCTTGTGTCCAGTTCCTTGAGACAAGATCCTTGAAATCATGATGAAGCAGCCAATGATTCTCAAACCTAAAAAATTGTGATTTAGGAATAGTTATGCCAATTTTGATCAAGATTGGGATATGATCCGAAGTAGTTCTTACCAGAGGATGAGTAAAAGTTGTTGGGTAGGTCAGTGTCCAATATTCAGTGGTGAAGCACCAGTCAAGTTTCTCAAGAAGGGGAGCATCCTGCATATTACTCCAAGTAAATTTCCTACCCTTAAGTAGGATCTCAACCAGAGATTGATTATTAATAGCTTCATTGAAAGCAAACATGTCAGAAATATTGCTCCCATCTCTGTTTATGTCCTGTGCGTATCTGATGTAATTAAAATCCCCTGTCACCAGCCAATTGGGACAATCTGCTACTTGAAAGTCTCTGAACCATTCCATAAAAGTTGTTCTTTCTTATTGTTGATTCTATTTATAAGGGAAATCTAATCAAAAACTGACGACTCATTTATGAGAAAAAGCAAACCAAAAATTGCAAACTCAACGAGGACTTGTCAACCACACAACACTAGATCATAATCACAAAACACAGTCAAACACCAGGATCCGGAGCCACCACTCAACTTCCCTAGCTCGCATGCGAGCCACAACACTGCGCCGCTCGGACACATTGTAGCCCTTGCTACGTGAGACGATCGCCCGCAGACCACAAAAGTTACGCGGAACATCTACGGCCGTTGTTGTCCCAACATACTAGCCAGACGAACCCATTAGATCGTGTCTACCGGGCCGACGAACTCACTACCCTCATTGCATCAGGTCACAACCCATGCAACACTGAGCGGCTAGCCTACACCCTAGAGTTGCAGCCACACCTCCATTCGAGATCACTTCCTTGGCGCACATCCATTGTTCAGAGTCATCGCTCCGGCATCCACGGACCCAAACAAAGCACGATCCAAATTGCCATGACCAACCAAACCAAAAAGCAACACCAAAAAAAGAGTAGATGACAGCAAGAGAACGCCCAAAGGCAACATTGGAGGATAGTAGGGCCATTGCCAAACCGAGCACGACCACCATCGCAAAGAAAAGACAAGTGTTCATTGCGATACCAAAAGGGAATGGACACCCACAGGCACCATTGTCGTAGAGCTTTTGCTCAAAACCATATCCATCACAACATTGATGCCCAAGAGTAGCGTAGATCTCAAAGGCAACACTAGAGCAAGCTGAAAATCGACTGGCTGCAAGATGTGCAACCCAGGGCAGAGGCACATAGCACTGCTGAGGTGAACGTCCACACCACGAGCTAGACCCCGTCAAGGCGCCAGACAGAGCTCGCGATGAAAGGAGCATGGGCAACCGACACCATCACGACTAACGCACAGGACGCGATGCAAGCTTCAACAAGAGCATGGGATCCTTTTGAGGTCTCCCGAAGCTTCGTGTGTTTCTTATCGTCCAAAAAATTTATTTTAAATTGGCAACTTATTTTGACCTTCGTAGATATGATTTTCTGTTAAAACAGTAACAAGCAGAAAACAGGAACCAACAGTGGGCATTAAATTAATAGGTTAGTACAAAAAATATAAATTAATGTAAAATGTATATAAAAATGATAATATAATAATATGAAACAATAAAAATTATAGATACGTTTGAGACGTATCAACAGCTTGCATGATCATCCTTGCCTCCTCATCTAAATCCTCTATCTTCTAGGTGATCGCCTTCACGTCCTCTGAAGCGGCTGCGATCTCCACCTTCTTCTCGAGGATGGCCTTCTTCTCTTCGAACTTGAGCTTCTTCGCGGTCGCCGCCATCAACATGTTAAGACTCTCAGCCTTGCATGCCTCCTTGACGTCTGAGTGCTTGATGTATGCCTCCTCCTTCAAACCTCTCTGTCATCTTGGTCGCCGCACCTTCTCGCTGCGCCCTCACCTCCTTCCCTTCTTTCCCCGTGCCCCTCTTCTAACCTTATTGGGCGGTTCTTTTGTTGGCTTAGTTGGATCGCCGGTTTCTTCCTTGGTGCCATGGGCGATGATCTTGACAATGTATAGGTTCCACTTAGGTTGTCCATTCAACTTCAAACAACGACGCTTGACGATGAAGTTTTTCTTCTCCGACTTCAGAAACACACTACACGCACAAGAAGACTACAAAAGAAAACATTGTTAACAATGCATATCTGGCTACAAATGATCAACAAAACAATGCATATCCGGCAACAAATGATCAACAAAACAATGCATATCCGGCTACATATGATCAATAAAACAATGCATATCCAACAAAATTCCTGGCTTAGGAGGTCTAACACAAGACTTTGGTCTGCTCAAGTATAGATCATCTGATGAGCTTGAAGGCTACATTAATACTACCTTCCTGCAAAACTTAGTCCAGTACATGCCCTTTGATTGTTTTTAGAGCCCTTCTCCCCCTTCTTATCCTTTTAGTTGCTTTAGGCACCCCCATGGAGATGCCAGTGTGTGTTTTGTAAAAACATGTAACTCCTACACATTTAATATAGGAAATTGTCCTACAGTCATTTAAAGTCAACAAAACAATGCATATCCGGCTACAGATGGTCAACAAAACAATGCATATCCGGCTGATCTACACAACAATGCATATTCAGCTATAAATGATCTATACAACAATGCACATCCAGCTACAAAATGATCTACACAACACTACATATCTGGCTGCAAATGATCTACAATCCCTTGTAATGCACGGTCGGCGACAACGACAGGGCCCCGTGGCCCAGGCCCCGACCTCCACCACATCAACCACTAGCACGCCCACCGCCACGACCACCACCTACGCCTCCGCCGGCCTTCTCTTTTTTAGCGTTGCCGCCTTTGTGGTTTTCGTTTTGACGCGACGATTTTGCCGTGTCGCCGAGTTGATTTTCTGGGCGAGCATGACCTCTAGATCCCTCACCACCTTCGTCTCCGGTAGGTTCTCCTGTGAGTCCGTGCGTCAGTAACGAGAAGAAAATGAGAGTGGGTGAAAAAAGGAGAGAATTGGGTGGAGAGCGGTAGGATAGTAAAAGAGTGTGGGGGGTTTTGCCGCGAAAACAGTGCGGACAACTACAATTTTTTTGGCTCTGCCATAGTTTTGGGTGTGCATGGGATGTAGAAGTCCTACTTTGCTCATGTCCGCACTCCCGCAAAGTCTCCTGGTTTGGTTTCGCTTTGCGGGAGAATTACGGTACGAACTGCTCCACGGATCGACGAGAGTTGAGGTTGGATGGCTTGCGTGATCCGGACAGCTAAGTTCAGACGGATACGAGAGGTCTGAGGGTCGGCATCGGGAGATGCCCCGAGGTCGGTTAAGCAAAGAGTGGTGAAAGTATATTCATCGTATGACCATGAATATCCAGTGCGAAATGACTATAATTTTACCTCGCACATATCACCATGCTACTGCTACTTTATGCCTTGGGTTTTCACCGTGTCACTAGAACTACTAAACGGACGGCCAGGAAAGACCCGGCCTTCCTTTCTCGTGCCGCAGCTGACCCACGCCCGCCGACTGATATGGATGGCCGGTACCACGTCCCTGTCCACATGGGCCGATGGCGACCCTCCATGTGGCGCGCACACGAGCACGGGCCAATCATTCCACAACGTCAGTCGAAGATTGAGCCCCCCGCCCTTGATGAGCGCTCATGTGCTGCGCTCTCTTTGTCCCGGATCGGATCCCTTCGGAGAGCGAGAGGAGCAGCGTCGAGGTCCTCCGCGGTACGTGTCACCAACCGATCATCGATCGAGCGAGCAGCAGCGGCAGCCGGCGTGCGCATGGCCCCGCCCGCCACTGTGCCGGCCGGCCGTTCCTCGCCCGCCCCCACGGCGCATGTGGTGGGATTCCCGCGCGCGGATGCGATATGCGAACCTGAGAGGAGCTCGCACATGGCAGCCGTGCGTGCTGATTGGCACATCGTCTACTCTATGCTTCCAATCCATCCGTCCCCGTCGAGTTCCTCAGTTTTCGCACGTACTAGACTATACACAACTATAATACTATAGATGTATAGAGCCGTATTGACAGCGTCGCGATCCCACAGGGCAACCGTGCTCTCGACGAGCGGCAGCATGTCGGAGCGATTTGCGCATCGTATTCCGGGCATATGGGGCGGTCAGTGTACACGCATGGCACCAGTGATCCGTGCCGAAATCTCCAAGCTCCACATGCCGGAGCGTGCACCGTGTCCTGCTCGCGCTTCAGAGTGTCGGCGACGGCGAGTCGGTACATGCACGTGGGCCGTCGCCGGCGGTTGCAAAGCTAGGGCTGTAGGGGGCGGTGAGTCAGCTTCCAGATGGGGCCGACCGTAACTGTCGCTGCCTTTCGGTTTCGGCCCCTGGCCCTGCCATTGTGGTGCCCCATGTGAGGCGAGTGATAAACAAGGGGGACAGGTGGGAGGAATTCGTTGGGGCAAGACCTGCATTCGGTTGCAACGGCAACCGGAGGAGCGCTGTGCGGCCTGCGCCACTGCTCCACACTGATTCGGGACGGACACTGCGAAATTACAGACTCTTCGCGATCAAGGGGTGGCTATTTCAGTGTGGACCGTGGGTGGAGTCTTCACTTCACCATCCTGACCGTGGGTGGAGTCTTCACTTCACCACGCACGCTGCCTGTTTTCGCCGGTGAAGAACGTAGTAGTATACTACCACTACGCATGTGTGCGTGCGTATGCATGGGTTTGCTCCGCCGACGGTTTCGCCCCGCGTGTAATTCGTTGGGAGAAATTATTGAGTGTTGAACCTGCAACTTGACACTAGTATATACTCCAGCTTCTGCGTTCATATTCTCGTTGGTGGTTTGATTAATTATTAATAATCGTGGAGATTGGAACTGGGTAGGAAAGTACCGAAGGAGTGGACGCACAGCTATGAACTTAGGGCTGGAATTCGAGCCGAGCCGAGCCAGCTCGGCTCGACTCGCTAGAGCTCGTTTTGTTAATGAGCTAGCTCGACTCGACTCGTTATTATTAACGAGCTTAAATTTAAGATTGGCTTGATTCGTATAACTCACGAGCTGGCTCGTTTAACTTGTTAAGCTCGTTAAAGATATGAACATAAAATCCTCAAACATTATAAAAATTATTATGTATATATTAAAAATATATATATCACTAAACAATAGTAATTTCCTTGTAATGCATGAGTCTCCTAGGCGGTTGGGCCTTCAACAGTTAGGCCTTGTGTTGTGCTCCTGGGACATAGGGTGCTGAGTGGCTGATTTTTTTTTATATTGGAAGTGGCTGATCTTTTGTACCAAGCCTAACGAGTTACACGAGTATTCGTGAGATTGACTTGTTTAACTTGGTCTATAAACGATCTTAAACTAAAACTCGGCTCGACTCGTAATTTTTCGAGTTCGAGTCGAATCACGAGCTACTCGTTTAGCTCACGAGCTTCGAACTTCTTTTCCAGCCCTATATGAACTACTTATCTTGGAGTAGATTCCGAACAGAAGTGCGTAGATTGTACTTGCCCCAGTTGTTTTTCTTCTTTGGCAGGAACTTGTCAAAAATTTAAGTGCTTCTGCTTTTTAGAGGCAAAACGTTTAGACTATACATATTTCCTTTTTCTTTATGCGAGAAATCAAGAACATTTGCTTTCTTGAATGCCGATAGTATACTTGACACCCCGTTTTTCTGAAATGATATTGGCAAAGATATGTCACGTCCCCGTTTTTCTGAACAGGGTATGATCTTGACAGCCTGAAATGAGAAGAGAAATTATCTTGACTAGTCACGTCACCATTTTCTGAATAGGGTATGTTTGCCATATGTGGTACAACTTATACATTACTGACCAAAACATGTAAATGGGAGTGAGTTTTGCATGGAAAATATGGTATTGGGTTTTAATTATCGGATGGATACATAACCTTAATCTCACAACACACCTTCGTCAAACATCTGGAAAAAAGGAATCTTTTCCAAATGTACGCTTGGGCAATATCTTCTGAGTCTTCCCTCCCTCCTGCATTGGCGTATTTCAAGCGATATCCTCATTCTAAGAGGGGATGATTAGTGAATGGCATGTTCTTTTTTAGGGAAATTAGTGAAGGATATGTGATCAAGTTGAAATTCTTAGAGTGGAGAAATGCCTACGATCGAAATGGGTCCATAATGTGCTTTATTCAGCAATAAAGAGTAAGCGTGTGTTAGCCTAGAAAAAAATGAACACATGCGGAGAGTGTTTTCTTGTTTTGGGCTGGCTCTGGTTGGCCCGAAAGGCTGGATGGGTTTATCAGGGAGAGTAGATTTAACTGGGCTAGATTCTTTCAGAAAAAAGAAAGAACACTAGGCAACGCACGGCTCTAAAAGAAAAGCTCCGAAGCTCCTGCTCGACGCTCGTGAGCGTCAAAATGAGCAGCTTTCGCTAAATGTGGCGCGCAAATGGGCCGGCCAATTTCGCAGGCACAAAGCGAATCGAAAAAAAGAAAAGCGCATGCGATGGGACTCGAACTCCCAACCTCGCCATGCTAGCCAGCTGAGCTAGGGACTGAGTACGGATGATATGCAGCACTACATTTAAAAGTACCTACTAAATGTGAACAAAATTTCTTTTGATCCGGGGTTTCTCAACTTTTTGAACATTTCTTGGAAAAAATGTGAACAAAATTTCTTTAAAATGCGACAAATGTTTGGAAACCATAAAAATTTGAATATTCATTTCTAAAATTGTGAACAGATTTCGAAAATCTGAACAAGTTTTCTGAACTGTGAACAGTTTAAAAAAATGAATTTAGAATACTCACTGAACATTTCTCGTAGTATACCGTGTACATTATTCAAATACACACTGAACATTTTTTAAATATATGATGAACTTTTTTTCAAATGCACGTTGAACTTCTTTTATAGGAATCGAACATTTTTTCACTATACGATGAACATTTTTCTTCAATACGGTGAACAAAAAGGGAATTTCGAACTTTTTTTGAAACGTGAAAAGAAACTGGAATTTCAAACATTTTCTGAAAAGTCAAATGAATTTTGAAAATTCTGAATATTTTTTGGAAATTTTGTATTTATGAAAACAGAAGAAAAATAAAAAACAGAAAATGTAGAAATGGAAAGAAAAGGAAGAAATAAGAAGAAAAAAGGAAAGATAAAACGGAAAACAGAAGTAATAAAGAAAACCGGAAAAACAAGTAAAACAAAATAAAACAGAAAAATACCGGTTCAGGGAACCTTCTAGAAGGTTCAAAACCATTTCCTCGCTGCAACTGGGTCAGCTCATGTCGGTCCCTCGCTTCCCTTCATTTAAGCGAACCTGCGACGATTTGACGCTAATGGGCATCATGTAGGAACCACCGAAAAGCTCCCCCTGTTTACCGTCATGGCTATAGGTTAGTCGCCCGAGCTGCTTCCGCCTGATTTTTCTTTCTTTCTTTTGTTTCTTTGTGCCGCTTGTAACGGTTTTTTCGCTGGTTTTCTTCCATTTTTCTATTTCCTTCGGTTTTTTCATAGCTTTTCTTTTTTTTTTGTTATTTCTGTGTTTCTTCACCAGTTTTCTTTGGCTCTATTTAGTTTATTCATTATCGTTTTTTCAACACGGGTCTGCTTTTTCAATACACATTGTACATTTTTAGTATACACGTGGAACCTTATTTTGATACATGTTGAACATTTTTTTAAATAAACGATGTACAATTTTATTTCAAATACATGGTTTTACATTTTTTTCGAATAGACTGTGAACATTGTTTTTAAGAGAAAATTATGTTTTTGATCATCAAGTTCACCAAAAGTATACACTTGGCCTCTCGAAAAAAATTGAGAGACATTTAATCCTTCAAGTCTCAAAACCGGGTAAGTTTTAACTATAATCACTATTTCTGTAAAAACCGGACACATGGAAGCGGTTTTATCTCTCCTTCTCTAGACTATACGTATTTTACTCTTACAAAAAAAGCAAGAAACATTGCTTTCTTGAATGCCGATAGTATACCTGACATCCCGAAGTGATAAGATAAATGATCTTGGCAAATGTATGTCACGTCACCGTTTTCTGAATAGGGTATGATCTTGATACCCCGAAATGATAAGAGAAATGATCTTGACTAGTCACGCCACCGTTTTTTGAACAGGGTATGTTTGCCCTGTGTGGTACAACTTATTATCCATTACTGCCCCAAACATGGTATATGGTTTTACATTATCGGATGGGCACACAACCTTAATCACACAACTCACCTTTGTCAAACATTCGGGGAAAATAATCTTTTTCAAATGTAAGCTTGGTCAACATGTTCTGAGTCTTCTCTTCCACCTTCATTTACGTCTTTCATGAGATACGCTCATTGTAGGAAAAACAGTTGATTGGTGCATGACATGTAATCAAAGTTGATTGGTGAATGACATATGATCAAGTTGAAATTTTGTGGAATAGAGTGGAGAAATGTCTTTGATAGGTCAAAAAGATGAAAATGAGTCTATAATGTGCCTTCGGATGTTGGATGGACAGTGCTTTCTTGTTTTGGGCTGGATTTGGTAGGCCTGAAAGGCTGAATGGTTTTGATTTAACTGGGCTAGGCGCGGCTCTAAAGAAAAACTCCCCGTTTACCGCCAGGGCTATTTCTCGCACCATGCGAGACATAAGTCGCTCTCGCCTCTGGACGCGAAGAAGCGGGTCAGCCCAGTACTGTAGAACCTCTGGCCTGCGTGTTTTTCTTTTTTACTCTTTGTTTTTTTTTCTGTTTTTGTTCGTTCCTTCACAGGTTTTCTGTTTTTTTTTCTACTTCTCTTTACTAGTTTTTTAGGTTTCCTTTTTTTAAAATACATGTCTAAATGCCAGTTCTTTTGCTATCTTCTATAATATGCTGAAATAAGCTACCCCTTACCTAGGCTATTCTAGAAGCGCAACTAAATTTAGTTTTTTAGAAGCCTACTAACTAAGATTTTTTTGCGAGGTTACTAACTAAGAATTGACTAGTAGGACTCTAAAAAAATTGGTTGGGCTGTCAGAATAAGGTGGGTCAAGAGCAGCTTATTCTAGAAGCCCAAAAACCCCACCAAAAGAATTAGCCCTGAGAGAAGGGCTAGCACCTCTCTGTATATATTTGCTATACACGCCGAACAGTTTTTTTTAAGTTGAACAATTTTCAGATACACGTTGAATTATTTTTAACTAGTTGAAATATTTTTAACTAGTTGAAATATTTTTGTTTACATTGTATAAACTGTTTTATAAAATTTCAATTTTTTTAGAAAGCCACAAACATTTATTTAAAATATCACTTGCATTTTTTAGAGTGGTACTTAACATTTTTCTATACTACACGAATTTTTTTTACATTATATAAACATTTTAAAAAAATTAGGTATATTTTTGTCTGAGTATTTTTTACACTGCATGAATATTTTTAATAGGTAATTATCGTTTCTAAATATTAAAAAAATGTGTATCAATTTCAAAAATATAAATAAAAGTACTAAAGCAACATAAAAAGGAAAACATGTGCTAGGGGCCAGCCCTGCCTCCCGCGATGGATTGGCTCATATATGGGAGTGCCTGATGCGATGGGTTCTTTCGGCTCGCTATTTAGCGAGACAAGGCCATCCCCCTGTTTACCTAAGAACACCTGCAAAAAGGGATGCACGTTTACCTATTTAGTTTTCTGAGGCATGCACGTCGCATATCTAACGAATGAGTGTGTAGTTGTTTCTTGCACATATGACCTTAGTGCATACTAAAGAACTTAAATGGTTTTTTTTGCATTAACTAGCACGATGCTCGTACATTGCTACGGAACCAGAGGCTTGGAGGTAGTGAAATAACGTTAGTGTCCTTTATCAATGTTGTCAGAGAATTTTAAATGAACATATTAGGTTGGGGAAAGAACTAAAACTGAGATCAATTTTTGGTTGAAGTCGCCTTTTTGTCTTTGTTATTTATGTCTTTTATAAGTGTCATACGAAAGTAGTGTATGTGTTTATTTATGATAAATCTCATATGTGAGTAAATTATATTTATTTATATGTCTCTTGGAGTCCCTTTGGGGACACCCAATAAAATATATGTCACTTGGAAGGTTGCTAGTTTCACATGTGGGGGTGCATGTATTTGTTTATGTAGAAAGAATATTGGACCCATATGCGCACTCATCATCAACTCCAATCTTTATAAGTAGGAAAGATGAGTGTCTACGAAACTCTAGAAAGTGGAAGCGAAAATGAAACACTAAGGGAAAGACGAAGGGAATAGTCACAGCCGTTCAGTTTCGTCTTCCACAAGCGCAAAGACGTTTTGGCTTCTTGTTTTGCATAAAAGAAGGTTGCGCACACGCGACATAAGTCCTAACGCTACTCGGTCACGAAACACGATGCGCGTGGGAGGCAAGGTGGGCGGTGGAGGAAGAGTGCGCGTGTATGTGCCATCTTTTCAAAATTTTAGTGGCGTGTGAAATAACTCACCTTATATGTTGTTCTACCACACCCTTCACTAATAAGGCGAGAATAAAATTTTCACACCCTTTGTCATGCATGAATGAACCACGCGAGCCTCTGGGATTTTCCTAAAAAATTATTGGATAGAATAGATGGGCTAAATCCGCAAAATTCCAACAATAAATTGTGTAAATTGTTTTCTTTTGGTGTTGATGCTGGTGTTGTAGCTGGCCAAGCTGTATTTTATCGTTTACTATGCGTGCCTTTTGTTGGTGTCGTACTTAGATTAATGTTGGGTGGTTATTGGCTCAAACATGTCATCTCTCTGTTTATGTGTTGTTAGCTTTGTAAAAGCCCAACGTTTTCTATATATGAAATTGGAGGGGGCTGAGACTTTTGAATAGTTGTTAACATCTATTTCGCAAAAATGCTAAACTCACGTGCATGTTACATTTTTTTAGGGTTACATGCATTTTACATGGAGTAGTTGTAATGACCACCCCGCAAAACCCTTGTAAATGTCTGTTGATGTAGCATTAATGTTTATTTAGAAAATGCGCACTATCGACAACTTAATCATAGCATAAGGTGGCTTGCCATTCATGAAGAGGCAAAAAAAGAAAAAATACTATTGCGCGCTAGAATTGGATAGAGCAAAGGCTTACGATAGAGTGGGATCATATTATCTTGAGGCGACCATGATCAAATCGGGTATACACAGCTTGGTGGACACACCACGTACACGGCATTGGCACAAGATTTGCTTAAGATGGACCTAGTGACACGATCTCACAGCCTGGAGACGACAAAGGCAGCAACGGGCATGGGAATCTTAGCAGCTAGTACAAGCTTCATCCATAAGGCAACGGCTTCTTTTGAACATTGCTCACATTGCTTATACTCCACACGGCTGGACTTACGAAAAAAGCTGGACGTTTCCCTTACACCGAGAAAAGGTCGGGCGTTTCCGTGAGAACAACAAAAGGCACTTGGTATATACGTGGTGGAAAAGCGCTACTAGTATGTGACAAGGCTTGCCATATATACATGGTGGAAAAGCGCTGCTACGTGCCAAGGCTTGCCGATCACAGAGCGTTGCTTGAATCATCTCCGGTGACTTGATCAATACCTACGCTAGCAAAGTTGGAGATAACGCAAGAGCTGGTTACACAACGCGCGTACCCGGACAGAAGGGATGGTGCTTTTGTTGCCACATGTTCGTGGGTGCGCTAGGCTCTAGCGAGGCGTCGCGACGACCCGGACAAGAAAAAGAGGAGATAAGTAGAGGTTTTTGTGAACACACCAAGCTTATCTTGGCAATGTTACTAATTGTGGAGTAGGTCGAGGCTGATCGTAATGGTGAGTATCATATACTAGTATCATGCATATAATATTAGTGTATGATACTTCATCCGTAGTGCATAGTATCATAGCTAACTTCATTTATTGCCATAAAGGACACATAGTAGCACATCATTTAATATGATACGGTATCATGATATGATACTCAACTCTATATTTCTTCATTTAATTCTATGCCACCTCATCAAATTTGCCTAGTTGGCATGCATGATACTACCTATGATACTGTCATTACAACCATCCTAAGTCATCTTAGGTTGTGCACCGCAATCAAGACGGAGGGGAAAACAAGAGAATTTTATGTTTATTTGCTAATTAATAACATAACATGCAATGAACTAACTACTACATGTCGTGTTTGATAGACTCAAGTCATTGAAAGCATGCACACCACACATCTCTTATTGGTTGATATGCCAAGAAACAAAAACGAGGTGGGAATGAATGCACCGCGCCTAAGTGTTTTGAGATTAGTATTTGGTTTCGTAAGTTGACTTATATACCTAGGAGGAGGGAGTATGTGTAATAAAGGTTTTGATATATTTTCTAAAACAAAGTAGATGATACAACAATAGAGGTCACGCCCCTCGACAAAAAAAAATGAGGTCATGTATCAACCGGAAGTGTCCTCCACGTCAACGTATCAACCTTGCCAATAGGTACGGACCCAAAAAAATGTGGAAAGGTATCAAGTATCACAAGTCATTTACAAACACATATTATACAAAAAAGAAACATATAAATCCTTAGGGGTTTAACCTCCTTTTCAAAAAAAAAAATCCTTAGGGGTGCCAAAAATTTCTTCCTTTTCCATCCACGGGGGGCACATGAGCCAAACTCGATCCTGCCTCTGGGCCTTCAACTTGGTGGAGCAATTTTTTTGTGGTCACAAGAGGGAAATGATACATGTCTTTTTCAACAGACATGATTGCCACATGTTAATTGAAAGTTTATGGTTTGGACTCAAATTAACGCAACTCAAGAAATAAAAAAAACACTTAGCTAACTCAAATTAATGCAACAAGAATGTACTATTCATGTGATAAATCTAGTTACTAATATTTTTTGTGTATATTGTTACTGGTTAAAACTCTCAAGCATTCTTGCGCGCGTGCAAACATGTGTGAATACGACAAAGATTTGTATATCTCTTATACTCTTGTACACATTTGTTTTTCGAGCAACTTAACTAAGTCCATATTAATGGGACTGGCTATGCGCGAGTCGATTAAAATCTCAAACAGTTTTGCTAAAGCACATCTAAATATGCCCTAAGTATTGCACATCTAAATCCCATGTCCTTGATTTTACACGGAGATTTGTGTAAACATTTTCTTTCCTCTTTTTTCTTTTCCTTCCTAGTTTGATTGAGCCACTTAGATGTGTAATAACTAGGGAACATCTAGATGTGCCCTAGACAAACCCAATCTCAAATTGGGTCAGTCGATCATTCTCCACCCTTTTTTGTGATCTAACGGCTGCCGAATTATTTTCCATCTCCTGACGCAAATTCTTCCAACCACCGCCACTGACCACCGGCCGAACCGCCGGCTACCACTGCCCGCGGCCGTCGGCGCTCCCGCGCAGCCTCACCGCCCCGCCCTCCCTGGAACCCCCTTCGACCAACATACTACCTTCGCCCCCGGCCATCCCTTTAGCCCCGGTGCTGACGTAATTTTCCCCGGGCGAACTTGCGCCGCCGCTGTGCTGCCACCCCCGTCGCCGCCGTGCTGCCGCCCCCACCTCCCATCCTAAGATAGATGATGGGGTAGCCTGCCCAGTGAGCTTCTCCCTCCCCTCCGTGAGTTTCTTCCTCCCCTTCGATTGTTTTCCCTTCAACCAAAATCGACTGATCCAACTTAGAAACTCAATCGATTGACATATAGCTATTGTGCATATTAATAGCTAGCTAGGCTGGCGCCTTCAGTGAGACTAGACAAAAGGACCAAAGTGAATGAAATGCCGTCACACTCCAGTACTTCGAAAAGCAAATGAAATGACTGCAACAAGAAGAGCGAGGGGCCAGAAGTAGAAACTCTTCCCGGCCACCTCCGCCCCGATACAGTTTATTTCACACATATATATGGACCAAACGGACAGATAACACAAGCTTCACACACAACAATGGCGCGCACAGACACACACTTGCGACTCACGCCTTATTAATGGCGGTCAGGTTACACACATATCCCACGCCCATGGCTCCAAGCATAAATCGGGATGGCGCCACGCCTCTGCATACGGGCGAGCGCGCGGCGTGCTTGCTTGCGTGCAACCCAACCCACGCCTAGTTTATCAGTAGTTGACGACGGAGCGGTAGGTGCCGCCGGGCTTCCAGCCGGTGGGGATGACGTTACTCGCCACGAGGGGCTTGCCGGAGCTGGAGGTGAGGCGGACCGAGAAGGGCGCCTGCAGCATGGCCCCGGAGTTGTACCTCCACACCGCGCCCCACGACCGGTCCATCTTGGTCCAGCCGGCGCCGTTGCCGCCGCTCTGCATGAGCTCCACCGACGACAGGTCGCCGTCGCCGTCCTCGTACTCGATGAGCATGGCGAGGTAGTAGGAGTTGGAGCCGGCGTCCACCTTGAAGGCTATGTCCATCCCCGGCCAGCTGCACGGGACCCTGCAGCATGCAGCCACACGCACGGATGCCAGGGCCAAGACAAGGCACGGCGGTTAGTCGGTCGGCTAGGAAAGCGGCATACCGTGTGCGTGCCGGTGCACGCTTGCCGCTCTTTTACGTGCGTCCGGACACGCAGCTAGCTAGCTTACCGTGTGCCGTTTGCCGTTTGCATGAAAAAACTCACGTGAAGATGCATGCATCCAGCTTACCGTGTGTACTGGATTTGGAGACGTCCGGCCGCGCGGAGCTGGTCGGCCCGGCCGGGCTTCGCCATGCCGCCGAACGCCGTCCCGCTCAGGTCGAAGTGGACGGGCTCCTCCTGGCACGTCCCGTCAGGGCAAAAGTCGGTGAGGACGACGGTCGCCGGGCTGGACGAGCAAGAGCCGTGGCCGGTGCACTTCACCTGCAGAATTTACGTCACAGGAATGCGCGCGGGTGTAATCAAGTTAAGCCGACTAGTTGACAACGCGGCGTTAAAATTAAGAGCTGGTTGTATGATCGACGGACCTGGTAGCAAGAGCCGCAGCCCTTGCCGTCCTGGTAGATGGACGGGCTGCCGGCGGCGATCATGGAGGAGAAGGGCGGCTGGTCGACGGCGTCCTGGTACCCGCATGCACCACCTACAGATCGTGCATGCAGAGCGTTACTTGCACAATGCTGGAGAAATTAAATAGTTTTTATGTTCGTCCATGTACTAATTACCGTCGCTCCCTGCGCCGTTGGGGCCGCCGTACCAGGTGGCGCCGCCGTTGGACCAGCCGGAGAGCTTGCGGTGGAGCTCGACGGACGCGCAGGGGCTAAGGAGGAAGGCCAGGGCCATGAACACGGTGAAGGACGCTGAGATCTTGGCCACGGAAAAGGCCATGCCTCTCTTTTTCACTGACGATCACTAGAGTACAAGGAGGAGGAAGAGACTGAAGTAGAGGGGTGGCCTTGGTGTGTGCTAGGAAGTGTACTCCTCGCCTCCATTTATAGGCGGCAGGCAGGCAGATGGTAGGGTGCACCGCCGAGTGATCGCGGGCAGTGATTAAATTCTTTTCTTCTGAGGAAATAAAAATGAATTATACTTGCTGTTTACATTGTATAAACTGTTTTATAAAATGTCACTATTTTTTAAGAAGGCATAAATATTTATTAGAATGTCACGTACATTTGTTAGAGTAGTACTTAAATTTTTTATATATACATGATAATTTTTTACATTATATAAACATTTTTTAAAAAGTTAGGTATACTTTTCTAATGATACAAATCATTTTTCTAAATTTGTGAATATTTTTGAACATTTTTAGACATTTTTTCTAATGGAACGGACATTTTCGAAGTGTGTGAATATTTTATGAATGTCACAATTTTTCCAATTTTTATCAACATTTTTTAAATTCGTATGAGTATTTTTTACACTGCATGAATATTTTTTAACAACTAATTATTGTTTCTAGTTATTTAAACAAAATGTGTATCAATTTCAAAGATATAAATAAAAGTATTAAAACAACATAAAAAGAAAAATGTGCGCTATGGCCAGCCCTGCCTCCCGCAATGGTTTGGCTCATACTCCATCTGTTCCAAAATAAATGACTCAACTTTATACTAACTTTAATACAAAATTAATATAAAGCTGGATCATCTATTTCGGAACGGAGGGAGTATATGAGAGTGCCTGATGCGATGGGTTCTTTCGGCTTGCTATTTAGCAAGACAATGCCCTTCCACCAAATTACCTAAGAAAACCTACAAAAAAGGATGCACGTTTAGCTATTTAGTTTTCGGAGGCATGCACTTCACATATCTAATTAATGAGTGTGTGATTGTTTCTTGCACATACTCCTTCCATTCCAAATTACTCGTCGTGATTTTAGTTCAAATTTTAACTAAAATCACGATGAGTAATTTGGGACAGAGGGAGTATGACCTAAGTGCATACTAAAGAACTTAAATGAGTTTTTTTTGCATTAACTAGCACGATCACTAGTAGAAAACAGGGCACTAGTTCCGGTTTCAGAGGGCCTTTAGTCCTGGTTCTGGAACCGAGACAAAACGGTCGGGTCTAATGCCCATAACCTGTTAGTCTCGGTTGGCTTATGAACCCGGACTAAAGGAGCTTCACTTGGCCGCTGTGGGGCGCCCAGGCAGGAGGACCTTTAGTCCCAGTTGGTAGCCACGCGTCAGCAGCTCGCAGGCGCTGGTTTTTTAT
Source organism: Triticum dicoccoides (assembly GCF_002162155.2). Taxonomy (NCBI): domain Eukaryota; kingdom Viridiplantae; phylum Streptophyta; class Magnoliopsida; order Poales; family Poaceae; genus Triticum; species Triticum dicoccoides. The sequence continues at coordinate 474,620,179 of NC_041390.1, forward strand.
GGAAGGGGAGGGGGGTTAGGGGTTTCATACTCCCTCCGTTCTAAAATATAGGGCTTTCTCTATTCCCTTGCTTCAACTTTGACCATAAATTTAACCAACGAGACCGATTGTGGCGAGCAAAAATTATACCAGTGAATTCGTATTCAAAAGAAGTTTTTAATTATATAATATTTTTCTCCCGCCGCAGTCAGTCTCATTGGTTAAATTTATGGTCAAAGTTGGACCTTGGAAAGCGTGTGCGCACTATATTTTGGAACGAAGGGAGTATTATATTAGCTAGCTAATAGAGAGAAGTGACCTTTCTTTCTCCGTGCTTGGTCGATGCTAGCTACTACACATATAGAGAGAACTCGACGCTAGCTAGTAAGAAAATGAAGAAAGCCATTAATTGCACAAGATCGTCATGAACATATATAGAGAAGTGACCTCTCTTTCTCCGTGCTTGGTCGAACAATAAGTTTTCATATATCTATCCGACGCTACTACATATATACAGTATAACATCCCTGACATGATTAAGCGCCAAACTCCCATTGAATTTGTATATGGTATTCTCCCTTTTCATGTATGACATGGTCAAGAAAAAATCCCACCAATTCCTCTTGAATTGCTCGTATGCGACCATGTAGTAGGAGTTCATCCCGCATCTGCGGGATCTAATTTAAAGAAGGGGGGTCAATACATATATATGAATGAAAATCAACACAATTGATGGTAATAAAATAAAATTGTGAATATTATTTACGTACTTCAAATTGTTTGTCAGAGTAGCCCCACTCAGAGGTCGAGTGGCGAATGAACTCGCAAACATAGTATCCACATAAATTATTCCCGCTTGCCTGCCACAAGCATTTTACAAGAATAGAGTTTAATCAGACTGATAATTAAGCATGATAATGGTATTGATGAAACTAGAATCAATGAGAGATGTGCGGAACTAGCTAGTACTACTTACTTTCGGGTGTGTAAATCGCAGCTCGTTCTTAAGACCCGGAACCATTCCGATGAACTGTTTCCAAACCCTACCAGGCAAAGAAAATGATTACTTGATATTAGGAAATGAACGGAAGTTGTCGATATGGTGCGATAATGATTGAACTTACTTCAGGAGCATTGCAGTCATGTCCGCATAATCCTCGGGATCTTTGCGTCTAAGTCTAAGACAGTTACTATTCCCCCGTCAAGCTTAATGGATAGCAAAATAAAATGGAACCTGCGTACGCATAAATCATCAATTAAAGTACTTAACCTCGAATAAGCGAAACCGAATATGCACAAGACAGTAAAACTCATTTGAAATTGTAAGGAAAGAGTATTCCCCTTCTGTTTTGATGTCGAAGGAACACTTTCACGACTGGAATCAGCTTCTTTGCCGTCTGCCATGGCGGACGGCAAAGGCATAGATCCTGGACGGCAAATTTCTTTGCCGTCTGCTCTTTGCCGTCTGCCATGGCGGACGGCAAAGGCATAGATCCTGGACGGCAAATTTCTTTGCCGTCTGCCCGCAGACGGCAAAGATTCAAAGGTCTTTACCATCCGCTGGCAGACATCATAGCTGACCAAATAGGCAGCCAGTGTTCCCAGTGTCTACATGTAGCTACCACGTGTCCTCTTTGCCATCCGCTAGCGGACGGCAAAGAGGCTATATATCCCCTGTTTTTATTTATATCCATTTAATTTCACAGGAATTCACACACAGATATACATATTTTTTTCACAGGCACAACAGACATATGATGTATCCAACACATAGCTCCATCCATGACAACATACATACATAAGAAACACAGCTCCATCCATACATATTACAGTAATATCACAATGTTCATCCAACACATTGTTCCATGCATCCATATAACAAGTTCCACATTATTCTTCGATACAAATGAAAAGAAGAACAGGGAAACAAGCACTCCATCCATGCAAGCTTCCATATAGTGAATTAATTCTACAAAATGGGAAACAAGAAAGTTAGAAGAAGAAGACTAGAAGAAGAAGAAGAAGAAGTCCTATTCCTTCTTTTCTTCCTCTTCCTTGATTTTCTTCATCTTATTATGTCATTTGTGGACTAAATAGGCTAAATTATGTCATAAATGGACTAAATAGGCTAAATAAGAAGAAAATGCCATTTTTGAGCTAACCTAGCTAATTATGCCATTTTTGACCTAACTAAGCGTATTGTGTCATTTTAGAGGACAACAAGCTAAGTATATGACATTTATGAGGTTAGCAAGGTTATTATGCCATTTACGAATAAAAACAAGTAAGAGGAGGAAAAGAAGAAGAATAATAAGATCTTCTTCTTCTTCCTATTCCTTCTTTCCTTCATCTTCCTTGATTTTCTTCATCTTATTATGTCATTTGTGGACTAAATAGGCTAAATTATGTCAAAAATGGACTAAACATGCTAAATGAGAAGAAAAATACCGTTATCATGGAGGTGTAGGAATGGTCGGGGTTGCGCCAATGGCAGACGGAGGTGAAGGACCGGTCGGGGTTCAGGCATTGGCAGACGCAGAAGGATTGGTCGATGCTTGTCGGGAGCCATGTTGCACCAAAGATCATTTCCAATAATGTCTCGTTAGCATGATGCAAACTGAAATGTGAATAGTAGTAACTAAGGACCATTCAAATCAAACTCACCATGGTCGCCGGAGCAATCTGGGGCATCAGCGGAGGGGCCTGACCATTTTTGTCGCACATGGTCTACACATTTGGTTCTCACGAGTCAGTCATATTAGTTAGTAATGTGAACATTACATGCATGATTGGGATAATATGCACGAGAAACGTACCACGATGAGCTCGTATAGGGCCCGGTTAGACGCCTCGTTTCGGTTCCTCTCCTCCTCCAGCAGCTTAGCCGTCCTCTCCTCCATCTCCCTCTCCCTATCCACCGCCTCCCTTTTTGCCTCCTCCAAAAGCGCCTGGGTCTTCAATCTGTCTTTCTCAACCAATGCCTGCAACACACCACTCCTCGTTAGCATTGTAATCATCGATGGACGCACACACAATGTAATGGAGGAAAGGTGAGAGAGTCTGTATAACTAACCGCCATGGCGAGCTCCGCGGGCCGTGCACGAGTCGTTATCTCAGGATCAGAGCTATTCAGGCGCTTCTTGATCTGCGGGAGAGTCCTAGGACAACGTATCAGTCCATCACCAATGGCTTGAGAGCCATGGGACCTCCCGCCACAAGATATCATCACCAGCTCTGTATCAAAAGGATCCTGGCTCGGGTTAAAGTCCTCCCCTTTCCTCCCCTTCCCCTCGTCTCTATACTTCACAAGCTTGTGGTGGGAGGAGATGTTGGTGAAGCTCTCTAGATGATCTAGGTCAGACTCCGTGAATGGCTTGGCCTTCTTGTACGGGGCCATATGGGCCATGCCATAGAGGTCAAACAGATTTGGCACAGGCTTCTTGTGGTGGTGCGCCTGAGAGAGAGGAACAAAATATTAGTTAAGGGCTCAAGCTAGCATGAAGAATGATATTGCTATGTAAATATGTCATTTTGGAGCTAAGAAAGGTTATTATGTCATTTTCGAGGAAAATAAGCTAAGTTTACGTCATTTTCGAGGTAACCAAGATTATTATGCCATTTTGACCAAAGTATGCTAATTATGTCATTATTGACCTATCCAAGGTAGTTATGACATTTTTAGCTAACTATAGCATATTTAGGCATTCTATAGAGCTATCTAAGGTTATTATGTCATTTTAGAGCTAATTGTGTCATGAATGAACTAGCTAAGATTAGTTTAGGTCATTATTGAGCTATCGAAGGTAGTTATGCCATTTTTAACTAACTAAAGCATATTAAGTCATTTTATAGAGCTATCTAAGGTTATTATGTCATTTTAGAGCTAATTATGTCATGAATGAACTAGCTAAGATTAGTTTAGGTCGTTATTGAGCTATCGAAAGTAGTTATGCCATTTTTAACTAACTAAAGCATATGAAGTCATTTTATAGAGCTATCTAAGGTTATTATGTCATTTTAGAGCTAAATATGTCATAAATGAAATATCCAAGGTAGTTATGCCCTTTTTAACTAACTAAGCATATTAAGTCATTTTGGAAGGGATAAATGCTAGCATGAAGAATGAAATTGCATGAATCATGTAGCAAACCACATACCCAGTTATCCCCGTACTCAAACAGGTTGGAGCTCCCTTGATGGTGTGGCACACCTTCCAATTGGTCGCGCTTATCCTTGGCCCTATGGTGTTCGACTAGCCATTCGGGAGAGCACCACGCATCCACCAACGCCTCCCAACAGTCCATCTTATCCACACACCATCTCGGGGGCACCTAAGTTAGTCAAGAGAAATTTCAGCGCTATGCCTACGAATCAAATCAAGAAAACTAAGTTCAAGGCCTTAAGAATAGGTAATTACCTGCATGTACTTCTCCTTACTCAGAAACTTGCTGCGACACTTTGACTTGGCCCTCCTAATACCCTTCGAGGCGTAGTAGTCTCGAACGGCCTGCACCCGAGCCTCGTGCCATAAGTTCTGAAGTAGGCGCTTGCACTCGGTTTCGACAACCATACACGCGGCCTCCTGCTCTCCGTCTGAAACCCTGTAGAAGGTCTGCAATCAAACAAGACAACACTGATTAGTACAATCACTAGGTAGTGTTGACTTTTAGTTCTGTAAAGGAGAAATTACCCAAAACTGACGGAACACAATGTCGGCCACCGTCTCGCACAAGACACCGGGGACCATCTCCTCCGGCGGGGCCGGGGCAACCGAGTACAGCTCCCAGCTCAGTGCTAGCTATGGAGCTTGACCCTCACCGGGCAACGTGACCCACCCAGGGAAGTGCTGCCGGCAAAGCACACCAAGGACCTGGTTGGTCCTGCGGACACCACGGGGGTGTACCCAGCTCCTGCAGTATGACAAGGCCAACACATTAGATATTAATTTGAAGGAACATGAAGGCAAAAGGTTAAAAATAGTAAATGCACTTACTTCAACCCGTTAGGCGCAATCAACCACCTCTGGTCGGGGGTCGTCGGCACGGGCGGGAGCTTTGTACAACCACACTTCTAGACCTTCTTGCCCTTCTCAACCAGCTCATCGTCGCTGTAGCTATCATCTGAAAAGGTGTCCTCGCTACCATCAGTAGGGCCACTAGCCTTCGGAGTCTCGTGGGAAGAAGACTGCAGGATCGGAGTCTTCTGGGACGAAGACTCTGGGACCGGACTCACGCGGGGCGAAGGATCGGCGACACGAGTCTGGTGGGGCGAAGGATCGGCGACCCGAGTCTGGTGGGCCGAAGGATCGGCGTCCGGAGGCTCATGGACCGGAGTCCGAGACGGGTCCATGTCAGACATAGCAGTCCTGTGGTCAGGTGAATCAGCTGAGGGTGGCAGCGAGGAAGGCGTAGCAGCCTTCCTACCTCTCCCGCTGCCACGTCCACCTCTACCAGCCTTCTTCTTCGTCCCCCGACCTCTCCCAGCCGAAGAAGAAGCGCTCGCCGCAGTTGTCTGCATACTGTCTAGCAGTGCTCTCCGGAGGGGCTGGGCTGGAATAATGGAACCACCCCTCCCAGTAGCGCTGCAGGAGGCTCGGGGCGCTCTGGACCCTTGCCCACCATCCCGTCAACACCTGCAATGACAAAAAGTAAACAAAATTAGTACAACATAAAAAATTTGGATACCTGACATGAACATAATAATATGTATATAATTTAAGTGTATCATCATCATGAACATAATAAAAATACACCCGATCAACAAAAAAATATATGTTGTTTTTGTATCATCATCATGTTCGGGGTCGATCGGGGTGTTAGGGTGTCGGGGTTGGGGTGT
>NC_041390.1:474627098-474700678 GCF_002162155.2 Triticum dicoccoides
GGCGGTGCGGGTGCGGGCGCGGGTGAGTTTGGGGCGTGGGGTGGAGTGAGAGAGAGGGGAGAGAGAGGGTGGGGTGGGGCCGGAGAGACAAAGAGGGGGCACGTTGTTTGTCGTCCGCTAGCGGACGATAAAGGGTGCGCATTGCAGAAGGGGGAGATGGCTGTTAGCTGGGCCCTTTCTTTGCCGTCCGCCAGCGGACGCCAAAGGTCGAGCAGGCAGATGGCAAAGAATCTGTGGGTCCCACCTGGCTCTTTGTTATTTGCCTTCTAGCTCTTTGCCATTAGCTGGCTGACGGCAAATAGCCTTTTTGCCATCTGCCATTTCTTTGCCATCCGCTTACACAAAGCGGACGACAAAGAGCCTCTTTGCCGTCAGCTAGCAGACGACAAAGAGGAGGCAGACGGCAAAATGCCAGATTCCAGACGACAAAGAGGAGGCAGACGGCAAAATGCCAGACGACAAAGAGCTGGACTGTGAGGAGTCTGCTGAGGGGCCTCATCCGGCTGAGTCTGCTAAGGGGCCTCATTCGGCTGAGTTGGACTCTGAGGAGTCTGCTCAGGGGCCTCATCTGGCCGAGTCTGCTGGGGCGGTGTCCAGTTTGGAAGCTTGATGTTCTCCTTTCTCCATAGACAGGTACTCCTTAAGGCATTTTCCAGGAGATTATCCCCTTCACCTGTAGGGTAGTCAAGCTCCAGCCCATCAAATCCCTCCATTATTTCATCCACTATGACAATAGCATAGCCATGTGGAATCGAACGGCAATGGAAAGTTCCCTTAGCTCGAGGAGGTAAAACAGAGCCGACCGCCGCCTTCAAGGTCAGGTTCTGGCATTTGTCCATTAGCACACAATATTTGGTCTCCGTGATACTATCCACGGGGTAGCGAGGAGCCGTGAAATTAGGATAAACGAGCCCGTGGAAGCCACACTGCTTCTCTGCTGAGATGGTGGGGTAGCTTCTGGGGCAGTGTCAAAGGAAGGATCTTCGTGCCGCTGAGATGGTTGGTCGGTAGCTCGCTGGCTCTCAATTTCCTCTATTTTCGCTAATCTTGCACTGAGCTTCTGCATTTCGCTTGCTTCCTCTTTCTTCTTTCTCTCTCAACTTCTATAACCACCGCTTTCGGGAAGCCCATGCAGCCACAGAACGGAGCCCGATGTGCCTCGTGTTCGTCCAGGGTGTTCAGGATTCCCGAGGGCCTCTGTCAGCTCGTCATTCTCTCTGTCGGGAATGAACGTCCCTTCCCGCGCTGCCTTGATTACTTCCTCAAGCTTCGTGATGGGTATTGCAAGTTGAGCATTCGTCCAAACACACTTCCCTGATTCTGGGTCCAAAGTTCCCCCAACCCCAAAGAACTAAGTCCTTGACCAATCTGGCTAGTGCAATGTCGCTAGTTGGACCCCTTTAGCAAGCAGGTCTTGCTCAGCTTTGTCCCACAACGCCGTGTTTTGCTGTAGCCACCTGACCCCATAACAAGGTGATACTGCTTCTTTGCAGCATTTTGCTTGTTTGTCAGTGACCTTTGCTTACCCTTGTCCGATTTCTTATAGGCCACAAATGTGGGCCACTGGTCTCTTAACTTCTCATATTGACCAATGAATTCTGGAGTCTCGTCTTTCTCGACAAACTTTTTGTTCAAATCTTTCTTTCAGTTCTTGAATAGTTCTGCCATCTTCTTAAGAGCAAACGCCTTGACCTTTCACTCTATAACTGGGTTATTCGGATTCTCCTCTGGCGGTAGGCTGAAATTTGTCATCAGCGGGGTCCAAAGATCATCTTTCAGTCTATCCTGGACATAAGAAACTTCAGGGCCCTTCTTCTTATTCCATTCTTGGATGCTGATCGGGACGTTGTCCCTAACAACAACTCCGCACTGATGTACAAATGCGTTCTTGGTCCGCTTGGGAGCAATCAGTTGGCCATCTCGAGTGATTTCTGTGATTGTGAAACTTTCATCCTGGTGCAACCTTTTCTTCGGGCCTTGTCTCCTTACAGAAGTTTGGCTCGATCCGTAGGGCTAAAATAAGAAAGAAGCGTCAATATATGTACATACAAAACAATTAATGCATCAAGTCAGCATAGGCTTAATTAATATATATACCTCGCTGGACTTTGCAACAGTTAAGGCTCCCTCCTCCGTCCGGTCACCAGAGCCGTCATGATCTCCTTCCACCTCCATTCGGTCACCTGACCCGTCATGATCTCCTTCCACCTCCGTTGGATGACCGGAGCCATCATCCGCTCTTTCCTGACCATCGGTGTCATTGAGAAACGACAAGGTGATATCACCTTCGTCGCGGATTATATCCCCCAACAACTCTTCTTTTTCTAAGTCTCTATCCATAGTTTCTGCAAATATTACAACATGGCAATATACAAACATGAGAGATGGATTAGTGGCAAACATGGACTTAATATCACAACAAGGAATCATATGCATACGAGCAATGGATTAGTGGAAAACATCATGCAAAGTTGACAAGTTTTATAACAGTCAGTTTCAGGCGATCGTCGAGGACCCCTCCCCCCTCATGTCTAATGCATGTTCGACACCCCCCTCATGTTGAAGTTATCGGGGATATGCTTCAAGAGAAAATACAGCACTTGACATGGCAAAAAAAGACTTGCTTCACATTCGAGAGAAAATACAACACTTGACATGAACCACCCCCGGGTCGAAGTTATCGGGGTTATGTTTTAATGACCCCCTCTCTCATGTTTTCATATGCCTCAAAATCAAAGTTATCGGGGTTATGTTTTAACGACCCCATCTCTCATGTTTTAACGACAAGATGAATACAAGCTTTATACACAAGATGAATACAAGATTTATACACAATATGAATACACAACTCAACAAATGAACCAACCATCATCCTATGAACAAAACTCAACATATATACAAAAAATGGACACCTTTTGTTGAATAGTGGAGGGATGATGGGTGACCAACTCCACGGAGCTGCAACACCACAACATGTAATTCCACTGAGAATGAAAATTAGCATGGCAACAAATGGCATGAGATGAATGTAACACCACAACCTGATAAAAAAATTGTAGCTAGCTAGATACGAATTTGAAAGCAAGTTTCAAACTTAGAGAAAAATAGCATGGCATGGCATCCACAATACAAAATATTGACCAAGTTTTCATACATCAAAATGAACTCTAAAGACAAAATATTGACCAAGTTTTCATACATCACAATGAACATCAAAATGAACTCTAAATCAACTCTAAAGACAAAATATTGACCAAGTTTTAATACATCACAATGAACATCAAACTAGGTCACACATAAATCATTGACACTTCAAACTAGCTATCACATAAAGCAAAAAGTATATTTGTCACCAATCCTTTTAATGTGGGTTTTAAAATTTTCTCCCAATCCTTTTAATTATCTTATAAACATCAGTAGTAATTATTTTCATAATTATTTGGCCTCAAAACAATTCTTTTATTAGTATTTTCAAACTCTAGAATGACCATGTTGCACTAGAACTATTTCAAATAATTCTTTTCAAATGCCACAATTTTTTTGAGAAGTACACTGACGCCTATAGATCATTTTTATGCAAAAAGCCACTTTGGTCATTTGAAAATTTTGAGCACAACTTCCGTTTTTCAATTTTGGTTCAATCTTGGCATTGAACTACAACCCTATTTTCCCTTGCTCAAACAACTCTGATTTTTTTGCATCTTATAGTCATTCCAGCTAAACCCTTAAGTCTAGAAGGGCAGCCCCAATTTCATCTTGCAAGTCCACCAAAAAATTCCCTATAGTTTTTGTCCAGAACTAAATTCTAATAAAACTTGCACTAACAAGTTTTTCCTTTTATCAAACCAACTTGACATCATCTTTAATATCCAAGGAGACATCATCCTGCCAAGTTTCACGTACAACAAAGTTCCCTAGCTAGCCCTAGCATTTCAACAAACACCTTGTGGACATGGCAAACACATTTCAACAAACTCTATGAAACCTTGCAACTCTCTAAACAGGGGCAACTTTATACATGTGAGGAAGGAGGGAGGAGGGTGTACCTAGCAGGCCAGCTGGCTATGGCACGACGGTGTCGGGGGCAGGACAGGGGCGCGACTGTGTCGGGGCAGGGCTGGGGCATCGGGGCAGGGCGTCGACGGCGAGGTCCGGCAACCTGGCGGCGTCGAGGTGGTCGTCGGCCCCGTCGGGGGAGAGGAGGATTGAAGTGAATTGTGTTTGAAAATTTTCTAAGTGTGTAGTTATATACACAGACCTTTAGTCCCGGTTGGTGGCTCCAACTGGGACTAAAGGCCCCCCTTTAATCTCGGTTGGAGCCACCAACCGGGACTAAAGGTGTATTTCAGCAGCCCAAAGGGCGGGAAGCACAAGCCTTTGGTCCCGGTTGGTGGCTCGAACCGGGACTAAAGGCCCCCTTTAGTCCCGGTTGGTGCCACCTACCGGGACCAAAGGCCTAGTCCTCGTACTGGCGCGGGGTGGTGGGAGTTTAGTCCCACCTTGCTAGTTAAGAAAGGGCAACACTGGTTTATAAGGCGCACTGCGGCTGAGCTTTCGAGCTCCTCTCTAATGCAGGCACTACTTGCCTAACCTATGTCACTACCATGTTGGGCCTGTTGGGCCTGCATCCTGGCCCATGTACAGATAGGTTTCTAGTCGTATGCAGATCGTGGTGGCCCAGTAGGCGGAATTTTTGATTTTTTGAGTCATTTCAGTTTGCTATTAATTTTTTTACATAAAATACTTTATGAAAATTCTTTTTGCTATTAAAGTTTTTAACAAAAAATACTTTGATAATTTTAGTTGCATAAATTTTATATAATTTTAAGTTAATATTATTTTTTATTTTTATGTCATTTTAGTTTGCTATTAAAGTTTTTAACATAAAATACTTTATGAAAATTCTTTTTGCTATTAAAGTTTTTATCAAAAAATACTTTGATAATTTTAGTTGCATAAATTTAATATAATTTTAAGTTAATACTCCCTCTGTCCCATAATATAAGACGTTTTTTTGACACTACACTAGTGTTAAAAACGTCTTACATTATGGGACACAGGGAGTATTATTTTGATAATAACTTGTGGTTTATAAAAGCTTTTTAGTTGATTCTTTTTGCTATTGAAGAACATTGTAGTTTTGTTTTAGTTGATCATAAGAAAATATTTTATTGATTCTTTTTAGTTCATTCTTTTTTCTATTAGAGTTTTATAAAAGCTTTTTAGTTCATTCTTTTTGCTATTAGAGTTTTATAAAATCTTTTTAGTTCATTCTGTTGAAAAGCACTACAAATGAACTCTGAAAAGGTTGAAAGTTGGCATGGTATCATCATTTCACCCACATAGAATGTGCTAAAAATTTGAGAGGGTTACGGCAAAAACTCGATGCACTTCGTGTACAAAATGGACAATCTCTTTTGAAGTATCACAGTTTCGGACGAAAACTCATCTGTTACGAAGGGATTTTATTTTTTTGAACTTATTTCAACTCCAGACTTTTTGTGCGTTCAAACATGCACCATTCAAAGCCACATCATCAATTTTCAACCCTCGCTGACTTCATTTGGTATTTTTCACGCATTTACTGATTTTTTTAGCTAAATGACCCTGAAATTGAAAAGCACTACAAATGAACTCTGAAAAGGTTGAAACATGGCATGGTATCATCATTTCGCCCACATAGCATGTGCTAAAAAGTTGAGAGGGTTACAACAAAATCTGGATGCACTTCGTTACAAAATGGACAATCTCTTTCGAAGTATCAGGGTTTCAGACGAAAACTCATCTATTACAAAAGGCATTTCATTTTTTCTTCGCGTAATCAGAGCCATCATTATATCCTCCTTCAATTTTTCTTCGCGTGTTTCCCTTGCTTATTGCAGCGTAAACATGTATAATCTTCATCATTTAACAGGGTGCTTAGGTCAGTCTAGACTTTGAAGGGAGGAATTTCATGAAACTTTTCATAATCTTCAGACATGTCTGTCTTGCCCTCGACTCCCACGATGTCTCTTTTCCCTGAAAGAACTATGTAGCGCTTTTGTCTCATCATATGATGTATTCACTTCCTTATCTTTTATTTTTCTCGGTTTGGTGACATGTCCTTCACATAGAAAACCTGCGCCACATAATTGGCTAGGAAGAATGGTTCGTCTGTGTACCCAAGATTGTTTAGATCCACTATTGTCATTCCGTACTGTGGGTCTACCTGTACCCCGCCTCCTGACAGATTGACCCATTTGCACCGAAACAAAGGGACCTTAAAATCATGTCCATAGTCAAGTTCCCATATGTCCACTATGTAACCATAATATGTGTCCTTCCCCCTCTTGGTTGCTTCATCAAAGCGGACACCACTGTTTTGGTTGGTGCTCTTTTGATCTTGGGCGATCGTGTAAAATGTATTCCCATTTATCTCGTACCCTTTGTAAGTCAATACAGTCGAAGATGGTGTCCTGGCCAACGAGTACAACTCATCTGAAACAGTGGTGTTACCCATGAGATGTGTTTGCAACCAACTACCGAAAGTCCCGATATGTTCACATGTAATCCAGTCGTCACACTGGTCTGGGTGTTTGGAGCGCAGAATATTCTTGTGTTCATTGACATACGGGGTCACCAAGGTAGAATTCTGTAGAACTGTGTAGTGTGCTTGAGCCCAAGAATGCCTGTCCCTACATATTATTGAGTCTGCTCCTAGCGTGCCTTTTCCAGTCAGTCTCCCCCCATACCGCGATTAAGGGAGACCAATCGGCTTAAGGTCAGGAATGAAGTCAATACAAAACCCAATGACCTCCTCTGTTTGATGGCCCATGGAGATGCTTCCTTCTGGCCTAGCACAGTTACGGACATATTTCTTTAAGACTCCCATGAACCTCTCAAAGGAGAACATATTGTGTAGAAATACATGGCCCAGAATGGCAATCTTGTCGACTAGATGAACTAGGACGTGCATCATGATATTGAAGAAAGATGGTGGGAACACCAGCTCGAAACTGACAAGACATTGCACCAAATCATTCTTTAACCTTGGTAGGATTTCTAGACCGATTACCTTCTGAGAGATTGCATTCAGGAATGCACATAGCTTCACAATGGCTAATCGAATGTTTTCCGGTAGAAGCCACCTCGATGCAACCGGAAGCAGTTGCGTCATAATCACGTGGCAGTCATGAGACTTTAGGTTCTGGAACTTTTTCTCTGGGTTATCTATTATTCCCTTTATATTGGACGAGAAGCCAGACGGGACCTTCATTCTGAGCAGGCATTCAAAGAAGATTTCCTTCTCTTCTTTAGTAAGAGCGTAGCTGGCAGGACCTTCATACTACTTTGGATGCATGTCGTCTTTTTTTCCCACACGTTGCTGGTCCTCCCGTGCCTCCGATTTATCTTTTGTCTTCCCATACACGCCCAAGAAGCCTAGCAGGTTCATGCAAAGATTCTTCATCACGTGTATGACGTCGATTGCAGAGCTGACCTCTAGGTCTTTCCAATACGGTAGGTCCCAAAATATAGATTTCTTCTTCCACATGGGTGCGCGTCCCTCATTGTCATTCGTAACAGATAGTCTGCCAGGGCCCTTTCCAAAGATTATTTGTAAATCATTGACCATATCAAGTATGTGATCACCAGTACGGAGGGCGGGCTTCTTTCAGTGATCTGCCTCATCTTTGAAATGCTTGCCTTTCTTTTGACATTGATGGTTGGTGGGAATAATCGACAATGTCCCAGGTACACATTCTTCCTGCATTTGTCCAAATATATACTTTCAGTGTCATCTAAACAGTGCATGCATGCGTGGTATCCCTTGTTTGTCTGTCCTGAAAGGTTACTAAGAGCAGGCCAATCATTGATGGTTACAAACAACAACACATGTAGGTCAAATTCCTCCTGGTTGTGCTCATCCCACACACATACACCTTTTCCATTCCACAATTGTAAAAGTTCTTCAACTAATGGCGTTAGGTACATATCAATGTCGTTGCCGGGTTGCTTAGGGCCTTGTATGAGCACTGTCATCATAATGAACTTCCGATTCATGCACAACCAAGGAGGAAGGTTATAGATACATAGAGTCACGGGCCAGGTGCTATGATTGCTGCTCTGCTCCCCAAAAGGATCAATGCCATCTGCGCTTAAATCAAATCATATGTTCCATGCATCACCTGCAAAGTCCCCAACCTTCTCTCGATTTTGCTCCACTACGACCCGTCAGCGGGTGCTCTCAACTTCCCATCTTTCTTACGGTCCTCTTTGTGCCATCACATCAACTTGGCATTCTCTTTATTTCTGAACAGACGTTCCAACCACGGTACTATAGGAGCATACCACATCGCCTTGGCAGGAACCTCTTCCTGGGGCGCTTGCCCTCATCATCACCAGGGTCATCTCATCTGATCTTATACCGCAAAGCACCGCATACCGGGCATGCGTTCAAATCCTTGTACTCATCACGGTAGAGGATGCAGTCATTAGGGCATGCATGTATCTTCTGCACCTCCAATCCTAAAGGGCATAGAACCTTCTTTGCTTCGTACGTACTGTCGGGCAATTCGTTATCCTTTGGAAGATTCTTCTTCATTATTTTTAGTAGCTTCCCAAATCCGTTGTCAGATACACCATTATATGCCTTCCACTGCAGCAATTCCAGTGTGGTACCGAGCTTTGTGTTGTCATCTTCGCGATTTGGGTACAACCCTTTTTTGTGATCCTCTAACATGCGATCGAACTTCAACTTCTCCCTTTCACTTTGGCATTGTCTCTTTGCATCAACAATGACCCGGCGAAGATCATCATCAGGCACATCATCTGGTTCCTCTTGATCTTTAGCTTCCCCCAATGCAGTATCACCGTATTCAGGGGGATAGTTGTCATCATCCTCTTCTTCTTCATTGTCTTCCATCATAACCCTCTTTCTCTGTGCTTGGTCCAAACATTATAGTGTGGCATGCAACCCTTCTCAAGCAAGTGGACGTGAAGGGTTTTTAAGTTAGAGTAATCCTTTGTATTCTCACAGACAGGGCATGGACAATACATAAAACCATTCTGCTTGTTTGCCTCAGCCACTTTGAGAAAATTATGCAGGCCCTCAATGTACTCGGAGGTGCATCTGTCACCGTACATCCATTGTCGGTTCATCTACGTGTGTTATATAATTAAGTGTATCAAAAACCATTACAGAACATCATGAATAGAGAAGTGACCAAATTAATACAAGTTCATCATCACATTAAAACCAAAGTACAATAGGGATCAAATGTTATTACTGAAAAAATAAATACATAAAGTTCATACATAGTTCTCATTGAACAACATATAGCTCTCTATAGCATCTAATTAAAACATACACTGAAACTATGTAAAACACAACAAAAAATGCGATCATAATCACAACTAAGGCAACAATTGATCCAACGATATAATGATACCAAGCCTTAGTATCAATGTCATATTTTCTAATCTTTCTAATCTTCAAGCGCATTGCATCCATCTTTCTCTTATGATCATAGACGACATCCGCAACATGCAACTCCAATTCCATCTTCTCCTCCTCAATTCTTTTCAATTTGTTCTTCAAGTAATTGTTTTCTTTTTCAACTAAATTTAACCTCTCGACAAGAGGGTCAGTTGGAATTTCCGGTTCACATACCTCCTAGATAAAAACATCTATGTCACGTTGGTCGACATAATTGTCATAAACACTATATGAAACAAATAGTTATAAAAGATAATATACCACACCCGAATCATAGACAACACGAGGGCCGACGGGGCGGATACCAAAACCATGACACTACATAATAACAAACAATAATAAAATTAAGAAAATTATACAAGTATCTATCTAGATCATACAAGTAAGAATTTTTTTCTTTTAGAAAGAAGATAAGTACAAGAGGCTCACCACGGTGGTGCCGGCGACGAGATCGGCGCGGGCGATCGACGGCGGTGAGGATGGGGACGGGACGGGATGGACCGCCAAACCTAGATAAATATTGAGGAAAATGGAGCTTGGAGGTCGAGCTTGGAGAGGAGAAACCTTAAGTGTGGCTCGGACATTTCATCGAACACCTCATGTGCATGCATAGAAGGGAGAACAGAGCAGCACATGCACACCTCCCACGCAGCCAAAAAATAGAGAAGAGGGTGGGTAGGGGCGAGGGTATGTATAGGCATCTCTTTAGTCTCGGTTGGTGGCAAGAACCGGGACAGAATACTGACCTGTAGTCCCGGTTCGAGGCACCAACCGGGACTAACGGGGCTGCGCTAGGAGTGAGGCCCTTTGGTCAGCCCTTTGGTCCCGGTTCGTGTATGGAACCAGGACCAAAGGGGTCAGGCGAACCGGGACCAATGGCCCCCGAGGCCCGACCGGCGCCCTGGCCTCACGAACCGGGACTAATGCACCCTTTGGTCCCGGTTCGTAAGAGAACCGAGATTAATGCCCTTATCTGTCCTGGACCAAAGCCTTGTTTTCTACTAGTGGATGCTCGTGCGTTGCCACAGAACCATCGTCTTAGAGGTGGTGAAATAACATTATTATCCTTTATCAATGTCGTCAAAGAATTTTAAATGACTATATTAGGTTGGGGAAAGAACTAAAATTAAGATCGATTTTGGGCTGAAGTCACCTTTTTCTCTTTGTTGTTTATGTCTTCTACAAAAGGTTAGTCTCATATGAAAGTAGTGTATTTGTTTATTTATGATAAATCTCATATGTGATTAAATTATATTTCTTTATATGTCTCTTGGAGTCTCTTTGGGGACATCCAATAAAATATATGTCTCTTGGAAGGCTGCTAGTTTCACATATAGGGATGCATATATTTGTTTGTTTAGAAAGGACATTGCACCCATATGTGAAATCACCACCAACTTCAATCTTTCTAAGTAGGAAAGATGAGTGTCTACGAAATTCTAGGAAGCAAAACTGAAACACTAAGGGAGAGACGAAGGAAATTGATGCGGAGCATCCTATGGACATCACCATGTCAAGAGCCCATTTGGCAAGTGACACATGCGACGTCTACTTCACATACATAAAGGTGGATCATCTCCTTTACATGTGCTCACTGGACCCCTTCGAGGATGGTATACTACTTTATACCCCTCTTGTGTGCATGCATAGGTATTGTCGGAGCTTCGCGGATGACGAGGAGGAGTGCAAGTGCCAAGGATCACCTACACCATCCGCGAGGGAAGTGTGGAAGCGAAGATAGAAGAAACGGAGCTGCTACAAGCTACAACCACCGGACATCCAGACACCATCGGACATCTGGTACTTGATGCATCCCAGACGGCTAGAAGAACTGCAGACGAAGACACTACAGCGGCCGGACGACCAATGACCACCGGACGTCCGACAAGTCCCAGCCTCCGGACGATCGATGCCCACCGAAAGTCCGGTGCCACCTGTCCAGAGCCAAAACATTGGAAGTCCGACGCCCTCCGGACGTCCGGACCCCCGCGAGCCACCGGACGACCGACGTCCCTTGGACGTCCGATGCCTGCCAGTGCGCAGTCGGGCCTTTGGCCTTGTATCTCTCTCCCACTTAACGCTTCGTGGCTTAGACTATAAATAGACCTCCCCTTCTCCTTTCTAGGGATAGCAAATATGATAGCTCATTTGTGTGTTAGCTTATCTCCTACCTTCTCCTCTTGAGAGAGAGAGAGAGAACTCCTTTGGAGGCCAAGACCTCCATCTAGGAGAAGATCCCGAGGGATTCAAGACCTCCTCACGGAGAGATCCTTCTAGGATTCAAGCCCCCATCTCCTTTGGATTTTGATGAACTTTGCCATGTATCTTTCCTTTTGTTGTTCATGTACCTTGTCAATCTTGTGTGTTTGATTGTCTAGTGGATCTGTGATTGGACTTGTTCTTGAGTGTTCCTCTCGTGATTTCCCTCATGTTTCCCCTCATGTTCTTCGTGTTCTTCGCGCGTTCCTCTCCATTTCGTGAAAGATCGCCCCCTAGGGTCCCACCCTACATCATCTGATTTCGTCCTAAATTCGAAAATCCCCACCAAAAATAGCCCCATTTTTTGTGATTTTTTGGTTTGATGATGTTTTATTGGATTTGATCCATGGATTTGCTGTGTTTCGAGTGGATCCAACATCTCCACAAGTTTTCCCACTTTCCATCCACAAAATCTCATCAATTTTGACCCCGAAATCATCAATTTCCGCCCAAAATCGTGTCCTGAATCTTGGATCTCGAGTTGACCCTGATGATCCACAAGTATAGGGGATCGCAACAGCTTTCGAGGGTAGAGTATTCAACCCAAATTTATTGATTCGACACAAGGGGAGCCAAAGAATATTCTCAAGTATTAGCAGCTGAGTTGTTAATTCAACCACGCCTGGAAACTTAGTATCTGCAGCAAAGTGTTTAGTAGCAAAGTAATATGATAGTGATGGTAACGGTAACAAAAGAGTAACGAAAGCAAAGTAATGTTTTGGGTATTTTTTAGTGATTGTAACAATAGCAACGGGAAAGTAAATAAGCGTAAACCAGTATATGGAAAGCTCGTAGGCATTGGATCAATGATGGATAATTATGCCGGATGCGGTTCATCATGTAACAGTCATAACATAGGGTGACATAGAACTAGCTCCAGTTCATCAATGTAATGTAGGCATGTATTCCGAATATAGTCATATGTGCTTATGGAAAAGAACTTGCATGGCATCTTTTGTCCTACCCTCCCGTGGCAGCGGGGTCCTAATGGAAACTAAGGGATATTAAGGCCTCCTTTTAATAGAGAACCAGAACAAAGCATTAGCACATAGTGAATACATGAACTCCTCAAACTACGGTCATCACCGGTAAGTATCCCGATTATTGTCACTTCGGGGTTAACAGATCATAACACATAATAGGTGACTATAGACTTGCAAGATAGGATCAAGAACTCTCATATATTGAGGTTCAGATCTGAAATCATGGCACTTGGGCCCTAGTGACAAGCATTAAGCATAGCAAAGTCATAGAAACATCAATCTCAGAACATAGTGGATACTAGGGATCAAACCCTAACAAAACTAACTCGATTACATGATAAATCTCATCCAACCCATCACCATCCAGCAAGCCTACGATGGAATTACTCACGCACAATGGTGAGCATCATGAAATTGGTGATGGAGGATGGTTGTTGATGATGACGGCGACGAATCACCCTCTCTGGAGCCCCGAACGGACTCCAGATCAGCCCTCCCGAGAGGTTTTAGGGCTTGGCGGAGGCTCCGTATCGTAAAACACGATGATTTCTTCTCCTCTATTTTTGTCTCCCCGAAAGCAGTTATATAGATTTGGAGTTGGAGTTGGGGGGGGGTCTTCAGGGGGCTCACAAGGTAGGGGGTGCGCCCTAGGGGGGGGGCGCCCCCACCCTCGTGGCAAGGGTGTGGGCCCCCTGGTCTTCATCTTTGGCGAGGATTTTTTATTATTTATTGTAAGATATTCCGTGGAGTTTCAGGTCATTCCAAGAACTTTTGTTTTCTGCACATAAAACAACATCATGGCAATTCTAGAGAAAACAGCGTCAGTCCGGGTTAGTTCCATTCAAATCATACAAGTTAGAGTCCAAAACAAGGGCAAAAGTGTTTGGAAAAGTAGATAGACGGAGACGTATCAACTCCCCCAAGCTTAAACCCTTGCTTGTCCCCAAGCAATTCAGTTGACAAACTGAAAGAAATAAAGAAAAACTTTTACAAACTCCGTTTGCTCTTGTTGTTGTAAATATGTCAAGCTAGCGTTCAAGTTTTCAGCAAAGATTATAACTAACCACATTTGCAATAATACTCAGGTCTCATGATTACCCATATCAATAGCATAATCAACTAGCAAGCCATAATAATAAATATCGGATGACAACACTTTCTCAAAACAATCATAATATGATATAACAAGATGGTATCTCGCTAGCCCTTTCTGAGACCGCAAAACATAAATGCAGAGCACCTTTAAAGATCAAGGACTGACTAGACATTGTAATTCATGGTAAAAGAGATCCAATCATAGTCACAGCCAATATAAATTAACAGTAATGAATGCAAATGACAACGGTGCTCTCCAACTGGTGCTTTTTAATAAGAGGGTGATGACTCAACATAAAAGTAAATGGATAGGCCCTTCACAGAGGGAAGCAGGGATTTGTAGAGGTGCCAGAGCTCGGTTTTGAAATAGAGGTGAATAATATTTTGAGCGGTATACTTTCATTGTCAACATAACAACCAATAGATGGCGATATCTTCCATGCTACACACATTATAGGCGGTTCCCAAACAGAATGGTAAAGTTTATACTCCCCCTCCACCAACAAACATCAATCCATGGCTTGCTCGAAACAATGAGTGCCTCCAACATACATCAGGTCCCAGGGGGAGTTTGTTTGCAATTATTTTTGATTTAGTTTGCATAAAGCATGGGACTGGGCATCCCGGTGACCAGCCATTTATCTCGTGAGTGAGGAGTGGAGTCCACTCCTCTTGCGAATAACCCGCCTAACATGGAAGATACAGACAGCCCTAGTTGATACATGAGCTATTCGAGCATATAAAACATGATATTTATTTGAAGGTTTAGAGTTTGGCACATACAAATTTACTTGGAACGACAGGTAGATACCGCATATAGGAAGGTATACTGGACTCATCTGGAATAACTTTGGGGTTTAAGGAGTTTGGATGCACAAGCAGTATTCCCGCTTAGTACAGGTGAAGGCTAGCAAAAGACTGGGAAGCGACCAACTAGAGAGCGATAACAGCCATGTACATGTATTAAAATTAATAAACATTGGATGCAAGCATGAGTAGAATATAATCCACCACGAACATAAATATCGCGAAGGCTATGTTGATTTGTTTCAACTACATGCGTGAACATATGCCAAGTCAAGTCGCTTAAATCATTCAGAGGAGGATACCACCCTATCATACCACATCATAATCATTTTAATAGCATGTTGGCACGCAAGGTAAACCATTATAACTCATAGCTAATCAAGCATGGCACAAGCAACTATGATCTCTAATTGTCATTGCAAACATGTTTATTCATAACAAGTTGAATCAAGAATGATGAACTCATCATATTTACAAAAACAAAACAGGTCGAGTTCATACCAGCTTTTCTCATCTCAGTCAGTCCATCATATATCATCATAATTGCCTTTCACTTACATGACCGAACGATGTGAATAATAATAAGAGTCCACATGCATTGGACTAAGCTGGAATCTGCGAGCATTCAATAAACAGGAGAAGACAAAGCAATATGGGCTCTTCGTTAAATCAACAACAAAGCATATAAGAGCCACTTCAACAATTTAATCATGGTCTTCTCCTACTGACCCTCAAAGAAAAGAAAAGGAATAAAACTATTTACACGGGAAAGCTCCCAACAAGCAAAAGAAGAACATGAAATATTTTTGGGTTTTCTTTTTAATTACTACTACAAGCATGGAAAGTAAATTAATTAAAAGCTACAACTAATTTTTTTTGGTTTTTTTCTTAAGGTTTATTAGACACACAAGAAGAAAGCATAAAAAGGGAAAATAAACTAGCATGGATGATACAATGAAAAAGTATGAGCACCGACATCTAACAATGAGTGTGTGTGAACATAAATGTAATGTCGGTGAGAAATACGTACTCCCCCCAAGCTTAGGATTTGGCCTAAGTTGGTCTATGGCCACGGCTGGCCTGGCGGATATCCATAATAATAGTTGGGGTCGTACATCGATGAGGAAGAAGAAGGCTCCGATTGCCACTGGCTGGCAATCATCTCCGGATCCCACTGATAGTTAGATTGTCATGAAGGATCAAATTGTGGTTCCGGTTCTGGCTCCTCGGCTGGTGCAGGGTTCCGGTAGGCGTGGATAGCCGTCAACGGAACAAGGTACTTGCCTACAGTCAAATCAAACAAAGAAGGAGCAGGCAAGGTAATAGTCTCAGGATGATGTTTATTAAAGAACAATTGATATTTAAGCTCTCCTGCCCTATTCTTAACAATAAAATCATGTGCCACCATACTTTTATAATCTAGATAAACACGAGGCAACACTTTTTCTTCCTTCTCAGCATGCCTAATAGGTATGTTAAAATGTGCAGCTAGGTGTGTAGCATAGATGCCTCCAAAGATGGGGCCCTTTGTATGGTTTAGACTTAACCGTTTAGCAATAATACCGCCCATACTAAAAGTGTTATCACTGTATAAACCGTGGAGAAGAATAATTATATCAGGGATACTAAGGTTTCCACAGTTTCCGCGTCCAATTAAGTAACAACTAGCAAATAATGCAAAGTAACGTAAAACAGGAAAATGTATGCTAGTGATTCGTGCACCGGAAACCTTCCTAGTTTCTCCTACAGTGATAGTATCAATAAACCCCTCCACATCATCATGATGTGGTTCTTATGTCTTACCACCAAAAGGGACTAAACAAATCTGACAGAAATCATAAAGTCACATCTCCTTATGCTCATCATATAAATGAAACTCCACCGTAGGTGGTGAGTTCCTAGAATGAAAATGAAAGTTTTGCACAAAGGCATTTGTGAGTAAGAGATACTGATCGCATTGGTCGTGGAGGAAAGCGGTGAGGCCTGCATTATGAGCCAATTCATGAAAATCTTCATAAATCCCGGCTGCTCTCAAGAAATCCTCGGAAGGCCATTCACCGCCCGAACCTCCGCAGTGCGCGGCAAATTATACTTAGGCTTCGGTGCTTTTTCCTTCGAGCTTTGGCTCGATGAGCCCCTCAATAATCTCCTCATCATTTTCTGAAAAATTCTGAATTTTTTTAGTAACTTCAAAATAAAAGTAAACCAAACTCAATAATATTGATAGAAACTACTCCTACAAGTGCCTAGGGCCTATATCATGCATCAAAACTACTTTTGACCATATAAATTTGACAGGCAAGCTCAAGAACTGGGTCACCTAAGCAACACAAATTTGCAATGAATAAAGCACTAGAACAAAAACTAATTGGACCAATGGAGGAGTCACATACCAAGGAACAATCTCCCCAAGCAGTTTTGTGAGAGGTGCTTTGAGCAAGGAGATCAAAAATGGCAGCAAAGAGGGCTGGAACTCATGCTTGAGTTGGTTTTTCATGCTTGTGTGAGGAAGAAGAAGAGGTTGGTGAAGGAATAAGTGGAGGAGGGCCACCGTGGGCCCACAAGGCAGGGGGCGCACCCTAGGGGGCGCCCTCCACCCTCGTGGCAAGGTGGTTGGCCCCCTTGGTGTGTATTCAGTTCCATAAATCCTCAAATATTCTAGAAAAAATCATATTTAATTTTCAGGGCATTTGGAGAACTTTTATTTTCGAGGTATTTTTATATTGCACGAATAATCAGATAACAGACAAAAAAGTATTTATTTTCACTTTATTTCAACTAAATAACAGAAAGTAAAAGTGGGATACAGAAGGTTGTGCTTCTAGTTTCATCCATCTCATGCTCATCAAAAGAAATCCACTAACAAGGTTGATCAAGTCTTGTTAACAAACTCATTCCGAATAACATGGAACTGGAGAAATTTCTAATAACACTAGGTTACCTCAATGGGGATATGCACATCCCCAATAATAAGTATATCATATTTCTTCTTGACAGTAGGAAGAGGAAATTCAAAACCTCCAAATATAATCGATGGAATTTTTCCGATAGAATTGATACTATGAACTTGAGGTTATTTCCTCGGAGAGTGTACCGTATGCTCATTACCATTAACATGAAAAGTGACATTGCCTTTGGTGCAATCAATAACAGCCCCTACAGTATTAAGAAAAGGTCTTCCAAGAATAATAGACATACTATCGTCCTCAGGAATATCAAGAATAACAAAGTCTGTTAAAATAGTAACGTTTGCAACCACAACAGGCACATCCTCACAAATACTGACAGGTATAGCAGTTGATTTATCAGCCATTTGCAAAGATATTTCAGTAGGTGTCAACTTATTCAAATCAAGTCCACGATATAGAGAGAGAGGAATAACACTAACACCGGCTCCAAGATCACATAAAGCAGTTTTAACATAGTTTCTTTTAATGGAGCATGGTATAGTAGGTACTCCTGGATCTCCAAGTTTCTTTGGTATTCCACCCTTAAAAGTATAATTAGCAAGCATGGTGGAAATTTCAGCTTCCAGTATCTTTCTTTTATTTGTAGTAATATCTTTCATGTACTTAGCATAAGGATTTGTTTTGAGTATATCAGTCAATCGCATATGCAAAAAGATAGGTCTAATCATTTCAGCAAAGCGCTCAAAATCCTCATCATCCTTTTTCTTGGATGGTTTGGGAGGAAAAGGCATGGGTTTCTGAACCCAAGTCTCTCTTTCTTTACCATGTTTCCTAGAAACAAAGTCTTTCTATCATAACGTTGATTCTTTGATTGTGGGTTATCAAGATCATTAGCAGGTTCAATTTCTACATCATTATCATTACTAGGTTGAGCATCATTATGAACATCATCATTAACATTTTCATTAGGTTCATGTTCATTGCCAGATTGTGTTTCAGCATCAGACATAGATATACCATTTGGATTATCAAGTGGTTCAGCAATAGGTTCACTAGAAGTTTGCACAGTTCTATCATTTTTCTTTTTCTTGTTTTTAGAAGAACTAGGTGCATCAATTTTATTTCTCCGAGAATCTTGCTCAATTCTCTTAGGGTGGCCTTCAGGATACAAAGGTTCCTGAGTCATTCTACCAGTTCTAGTAGCCACTTTAACAACATAATCATTTTGCTTACTATTCATCTCATTGAGCAATTCCTTTTGAGCTTTAAGTACTTGTTCTACTTGAGTGGTAACCATGGAAGCATGTTTACTAATAAGTTTAAGTTCACCTTTGACATTAGCCATATAATCACCCAAGTGTCCAAGCATATTTGAATTTTACTTTAATTGTCTACCAAAATAAGCATTAAAGTCTTCTTGCTTAGCCATAAATTTATCAAACTCATCTAAGCATGGGCTAGCAATTTTAGTAAATGGGATTACAACTTTATCATATCTATAGAGAGAATTTACCTTTACTACCTGTGTCGGGTTATCGAGGTCTGGAGGTTCTTCAATAAATAAGGGATTAAGATCATATGTTTCTTCGACAAGCGGTAGATTAAGATCATGTATTTCTTCAATAGGAGGTAAATTCTTAACATCTTCAGCTTTAATACATTTTTCATTCATAGATTTCTTTGCCTCTTGCATGTCTTCAGGACTAAGAAATAGAACCCCTCTCTTCTTCGGAGTTGGTTTAGGAATAGGATCATTAATTGGAGCAGGAGCTGGCTCCGGAGGTGCCCAATTATTTTCATTTGTCAACGTATTATTCAATAAGATTTCGACTTCATCTGGTGTTCTTTCCCTAAAAAGAGAACCAGCACAACTATCCAGGTAATCTCTGGAAGCATCGGTTAGTCCATTGTAAAAGATATCAAGTATTTCATTTTTCTTAAGAGGATGATCAGGCAAAGCATTAAGTAACTTGAGAAGCCTCCCCCAAGCTTGTGGGAGACTCTCTTCTTTAATTTGCACAAAGTTGTATATTTCCTTTAAAGCAACTTGTTTCTTATGAGCAGGGAAATATTTAGCAGAGAAGTAGTAGATCATATCCCAGGGACTACGCACACAACCAGGGTCAAGAGAATTAGACCATATCTTAGCATCACTCTTTAATGAGAACGGAAATATTTTAAGGATATAAAAGTAGCGAGATCTCTCATCATTAGTGAACAGGGTGGCTATATCATTTAGTTTAGTAAGATGTGCCACAACAGTTTCAGATTCATAGCCATGAAAAGGGTCAGATTCAACCAAAGTAATTATATCAGGATCAACAGAGAATTCATAATCCTTATCAGTAACACAGATAGGTGAAGTAGCAAAAGCAGGATCAGGTCTCATCCTAGCATTTAGAGATTGCTTATTCCATTTAGCTAATAACCTTTTGAGTTCATATCTATCTTTGCAAGCTAAAATAGCTAAAGAAGCTTCTTGATCAAATAAATAACCCTCAGGAATAACAAGTGATTCTTCATCATAACTTTCATCCTCATAATCAGATTCAATATTTTCAATCTCTCTAGCCCTAGCAAGTCGTTCCTCGAGAAAATCACTAAGTGGCATAGTAGTATCAGGCATAGAGGTAGTTTCATCATAAGTATCATGTATAGCAGAAGTAGCATCATCAATAATATGCGACATATCAGAACGAATAGTAGAAGCAGGTTTAGGTGTCACAAGCTTACTCATAACAGAAGGTGAATCAAGTGCAGAGCTAGATGGCAGTTCCTTACCTCCCCTCGTAGTTGAGGGATAAATTGTTGTCTTAGCGTCTTTCAAATTCTTCATAGTGTCCAGCAGATATAAATCCCAAGTGACTCAAAGAATAGAGCTATGCTCCTCGGCAACGGCGCCAGAAATTAGTCTTGATGACCCACAAGTATAGGGGATCGCAACAACTTTCGAGGGTAGAGTATTCAACCCAAATTTATTGATTCAACACAAGGGGAGCCAAAGAATATTCTCAAGTATTAGCAGCTGAGTTGTCAATTCAAGCACACCTGGAAACTTAGTATCTGCATTAAAGTGTTTAGTAGCAAAGTAATATGATAGTGATGGTAACGGTAAAAAAAAGAGTAACAAAAGCAAAGTAATGTTTTTGGTATTTTGTAGTGATTGTAACAATAGCAACGGGAAAGTAAATAAGCGTAAACTAGTATATGGAAAGCTCGTAGGCATTGGATCAATGATGGATAATTATGCCGGATGCGGTTCATCATGTAACAGTTATAACATAGGGTGACACATAACTAGCTCCAGTTCATCAATGTAATGTAGGCATGTATTCCGAATATAGTCATACGTGCTTATGGAAAAGAACTTGCATGACATATTTTGTCCTACCCTCCCGTGGCAGTGGGGTCCTAATGGAAACTAAGGGATATTAAGGCCTCCTTTTAATAGAGAACCGGAACAAAGCATTAGCACATAGTGAATACATGAACTCCTCAAACTACGGTCATCACCGGTAAGTATCCTGATTATTGTCACTTCGGGGTTAACGGATCATAACACTTGCAAGATAGGATCAAGAACTCTCATATATTGATGAAAACATAATAGGTTCAGATCTGAAATCATGGCACTCGGGCCCTAGTGACAAGCATTAAGCATAGCAAAGTCATAGAAACATCAATCTCAGAACATAGTGGATACTAGGAATCAAACCCTAACAAAACTAACTCGATTACATGATAAATCTCATCCAACCCATCACCGTCCAGAAAGCCTACGCACGGTGGTGAGCATCATGAAATTGGTGATGGAGGATGGTTGATGATGACGACGGCGACGAATCCCCCTCTCCGGAGCCCCGAACGGACTCTAGATCAGCCCTCCCGAGAGGTTTTAGGGCTTGGCGGCGGCTCCGTATCGTAAAACGCGATGATTTCTTCTCCTCTATTTTTTCTCCCCGAAAGCAGTTATATAGAGTTGGAGTTGGAGTCGGGGGGGTCTCCAGGGGGCCCACGAGGTAGGAGGCGTGCCCTGGGGGCCCACCCTCGTGGCATGGGTGTGGGCTCCCTGGTCTTCATCTTTGGCGAGGATTTTTTATTATTTATTGTAAGATATTCCGTGGAGTTTCAGGTCATTCCGAGAACTTTTGTTTTCTGCACATAAGACAACATCATGGCAATTCTGCTGAAAACAGCGTCAATCCGGGTTAGTTCCATTCAAATCATACAAGTTAGAGTCCAAAACAAGGGCAAAAGTGTTTGGAAAAGTAGATACGAAGGAGTCATATCAGACCCCGAGCCACCGGACGACCAACGTTTACTGGACGTCCGGACCCTCCCGAAGCATCGGACATCCGACCCTTTCCAGAAATCTAGTGCCACCCAACAGAACGAAATTAATGGATTTCCGAGCCTTTTGGACGTCCGTCCACCGGACATCCGACAACTCTCGGACATCCGACACCTATAGAAATTGACTTTGCTGGAAAAAAAATTCATCCATTACTAATTCATCCGGACTCGGATTTTGACGTTCTTTAGCTCATTTTGAGGCTATTGACATCCCCTAGCTCATGAAAATACTACCTACATCATTTGACTCCATCAAAGTTTTGGAACTTTGGCATCTTTTCCTAGGGCCTTCACCACATCATCCGCATTACCACCACCGACTTCCGCAACCTAACCCATTTTGATCCATATAGCATTAGTGGTTGCTTGAGTAGTGATTCAAGTCTCCTAGGTGTTTCGGCTACTTAGGGATGGTTACTTCTTCATCAATCACCACCATACCTTTCGCATAACCCTGCCCACCATACACTTCCGCCACTTCAACTTAACCAAATTTTATTTGCATTGTGAATTGTGTCTCCTAAGGTGTTTTGGCTACCTAGGGATGATGACTTCAACTCTGACCCGCATAACCCATCATTGCACTTCCACAATCCCAGTGAGTTTCCGCAAATCCACCACCGCATTCCGCTAGCATCATTTGACATTTTCCTTTGGAGATTTTGAGTTGTTATTTTTTCGTTTCCTAGGGTGTTTCGGCTAACTAGGAACAGTTCGACATCGACAACACCGCTGCTCAACTTCGCCAAGTATTCGACATCGACCACCTTCACCGTTTGACACCCTAACCGTACGCAAGAACGGTAACCTCTATATCATCTTAATATCGTGGCATCCCATTATTGTACATTCTTCTTGCCATAGTATTGATAACCCCTAGCCCATTTTACGTCACTTGCCTATCGAGACTAGCCATTGAGTATTGCCGGCAACGTTACTTGTGTATATTAGTGATCATCGATCTACAGTTCCATTGCATACATACCATATCATCTTGGCATACTCATCTTGGTATCATCATATCATGTCTTGTGTCACAAGATTGTTCCCGCATATACATAATTGCTATCTTGGTTTGTTCATTTCGCATAGTGGCCATATCAAAAAAAGAATAAGCGTTTAAGCAAAGAGAAAAACAAAGAGCTTGTAAGCAATAGCCATAGCATCATACCATATTGCATATAAGATTGTCATATACGATCATCTTAGATCATCGTGTGCGAACACCGGGAATCATGTATACTTAGCATACTTGGGATAGAAGTCGTTCCATTTTTGTCTCTTATAGGTTGTGCACAAGTGTTGTATCCGCCTATTGAGCAATCAAGCTAGTGTCTCTCTAGGGTTGTGCAGCAAGAGCATTTTCCATGGATTCCACATTTTGAGCTCATTCCTTGGTTGCATGACCCCATTTATCTATCCACGTGTGTGTTTTCGTGTGCCACATATTGCTATTGGTCTACTTGTTTCACTTGCGAATTTGTGAATCTCCTTCAACATTATTGACTCTTGCTAACATTTTGCATCAAATTTCTGTGCCACTATCCTCACCAAGCTACTCCATAAGCTTTACTTTGTAGATGTGAGTGAGCAAGTCCAGTACCAATTCCACTATTCTTTCATTTCACATTGAGTGAAACAGGATACATCGTCAACTTTGGGAAAAGGTAGCTTGATATTGTTTATCTCATTTCCTACTCACCTTTGCCCGAGTCATGTGATGGATAGGCAAAGCACACCTCCTTCGGTCTACAACAACAACGACGAGTTCGATGCCACGAACAACTTGGACGCCAAGATGGATTCTAAAATGGAGGAGATCCAAGCCCTCATCAAGTCCTACAAGAGATCTTCCTCATCTTCGAGAAGATGCTAAAATGCACATCCGTCCGATCTACCATCTCTGGCAAGATCACATTGGCATCGACACCATAAATGACGAGAACGTGAAGTTCAACAGCTCAACACCAACCACCGCTCTATGTCTTCACCATCTACCCTGGCATCTTCGCCAAGTGACTTCAAGGCATCTTCGACTTTGGACATGCGGCAACTTCGCCTACAAGCACCTCAAGACTACACTCAAGAGAAGCTCCCCACGCTCAAGTTCGCGACTTCCACGAGCTACTATGACCTCACCACCGACCACGAGATTCCTTTCAATGGGACTCAAGACCCTGAGGAGTATCTTGAGTGGGAGCACAAGATGGATGACTACCTCAAGCTACATCAAGTCCCTTCTGAAGATCAAGTTAAGCGCGCCACAAGTAACTTCCACGACTACGCGTCGACATGGTGGCTTCATACACCTTCGAAGACCTTCGACATGAGTTGGCCCAAGACGAAGAAAGCTATGTGGAGAGAGTTTGTGCCTTCCACCTACACGGAACATATTCAACGCCAAGTGGAGAACACCATAGAAGGATCCAAGTACCTCGACGAGTACTTCAAGGAAATGAAGAAAGCCTTACGACGAGCCGGCTGGATGACCCCATTTGGATGAAGTTCCACTTCATGATGGTGTTGAACAACGACATCTCCAAGGCTATCTTCCATGAGAACTACAAGTCCCTCGGCGACAAATATATTGGTGCTCACAAGGCGGAACAAGAACATATGAAGGCCAAGGCTTCTTCACTCCAAGCACACTTCACGACGACCAAGCTCCATGACAACGAGCATGAGGATAGTACCACCAAGATGTCCAAGCCTGATGAGCTCCAAGACGATGCTCCCAAGTTCGACTCCACCGCTATTCCTCTTTGTGGCATTTATGATGCCGAGTCTATCTTGACTCTTTTTCAAGACGGTGCGGCGACGACTACGACTACAGAGCCTCTCAATGAACATGCTTTGGAGGTGTGTGACATGGTGACGAGAAAGGATGATGCTTCCATCTTAGGAGGCGAGAGTGATGATGTGCCATCTTCAGCCTTCATCCACGGCGACGACGACGAGATGGTTGAGCACGGGATTTTCCCTTCGACCACGGTGACGTATGATGACTTGAGTGACTTTTTCCACCATATTGAGAGTGAGAGTGACTTCACTACTAGCCCCATATATGATGATTTTCCCCAATTCCCATGTGAGGAGAGCCACACCCCCACCACTTGAGTGAGCTGAGTGACTCCACCATATGTGACTTTGAGTGCACCTATTTTGAGGGAGTGAGTGAGCCACCACATAGAGAGAGTGTGATAGTTGATAGGTCATGTGAGGAAATTTATATTTCTAACAACTTAATCTCTACCTCTATTGTGTCTTCTCATTTGGTGCTAGGTCCTATATATGATGACACGCCGATTCTCGATGACTTTGTCCTTCCTTTGGACAAGACGATGGGTGTTGGGGATATAACTATTAGGTATGACCCGCCCAGGAGGGGCCGGGTCATCCCTATAATGATCCATCTCAATGAAGCCCAAGAGCATGTGGCGGTTCATAGTTAGGCTTGGTAGAGGGCCCAGACACGAAGGCGGTTTAAGGCCCATGATTATAAACCGCCATGTATGTAAACTTGTATTGTAAGGTATATGAGAAAGGTCACCGAGCCGGATACGTTATCTAAACTGGCCGGGACTCTAAGGGCCGCAGGGCGTCAACCCGTGTATATAAGGGGATGACCTAGCGGCGGCTTAGGACAAGAAACAACAGATCGAGAGCCAGGTCAAGCGTATTTGCTCCTTGCTCATCGAAACGCTGGCAATACCAACTACAAACTGGACTAGGCTTTTACCTTCATCGTAAGGGGCCAAACCAGTATAAACTCCTCGTGTCCTTTGTCCTGATTAACCCCTTTAAGCTAAACTCATCGCGATGGCTCCACGACTAAGTCCTCACACTAGGACATCTGCCGTGATAATTCCACGACAGTTGGCACCCACCGTGGGGCTATCGCACGATGGTTTCGAGTTCTTAAAGGGCAACTTTGAAGGGATCAAGGGATAAGCTATGGGCCGGATGACCAAGAGTCACCGCGGCAAGCTCTACATCGACGACACAGGCTGGGGCCCCGAGGCCGGCTCAATTGAGTACGTGTACCGGGTCCCCTTCATCGGAATCCATGTCTTCATCGGCAAGATCGGCCTGCCATGAATCGTGTCTTCGTGGGATTTATCCATGGAGTGGAATATGAAGACAGACCAGCATTCGGTGATGAGACCGTCGTTCACTCTGATCGCGAGTCATCCACCAGTGAAACAGAGTCATTGTATCAACTGCCAGACGGCCGGCTTGGGGGCTGTTCCGATGGCGATAGTATTCCGGACCCCTATGAGCCACCGAATCGGGTTGCAATCTTCATGGCCGGTACACAACCCGTGCAGCATTCATCAACTACAGCAGAGTTGATTTCCGGGTCAGCAGCGGCTGCCGGGGCAGGAGGCTCTAAGTGCCCGCCGGCTCAAGCTTTGAATGACTTGCTGGATAAGCTGACAATGCTGTTAACAACGGTGGCCAACCCAGCGGATCAAGATCAGCATAATGCAACAATCACAAAGCTGCGTGATGAGATAGTGCAGGCTAAGGAGGAGCTAAACGTAGAAAATACCAGGATGGCCGAGGAGCGGGCTGCTTTGGATGCTTAGGCACAACGGATTCAGTCACAATCCTACCGGCTCATGCTAGACTAGAACGCTTCCAATGAAGTCATGAGGAGGAGGCATCAGACCCGTCTGCGTGCAGTTTATGAGGCAAGGAATCTCTTTAACATACCAGGAGCAGGAACCAGTAACCCGACAGTAGCAAACCGGGTCGAAGCACCGGGGACGGGTACACCGGTTCAGGCGCGCACGATGGACCCGCCTCGTCAGAACAATAACCCGCCGCAGCACGTGCCGATGCTGCCGGGTCATTACTCTAACCCTTTGGATTACATGATTGCAGCGGCGTCACGATTGGTGGCTATCCCGGTTGAAGGTGAGTCACCAGTGGCGGTTGAAACATGGAGGGCTAGAGATCTCCTTCAGACATCGCTGGTTCAGCAGCAGGCTTATTCTTACAGCCGTGATAGGGTTCATTCCACCGCTCGCCCAAGCCGGAGTTACAGCAGGCATATTGATGAGCCGGCTGTATCAAGTAGTGGGAGAAACCATAACTTGCCCCGTGGACATGACCCGGCGGGCGGTGGTGCTAATGCTCAGAACGTAGTGGATCAAGGTAGAGCGCGTCGGGAGGCCGAGCTGGCGGCTCAGTATGCGGCTCGTCAACCAACTCCGGTTCGTCCAACCACCTCTGTGGAGCCAGGTGTAACCTTTAGAAATTTGGGTGTGCCATCTTTAGTGCTGGATCTGCGTAATGAGCGCCTGCCCAAGGACTTCAAAGGTCCTCGCAAGGTGCCTAACTATACAGCCGATTTAAGTCCTGAGGCGTGGATTGAGAGTTATGGGATGGCTATGGAATTGCTGGATGTCAGCGAGGCTGCATGTGCTAAATATTTTCCCCTGATGTTGGAAGGAACGACTCGTACTTGGTTGAAGGGGCTCCCTGCTAACTCCATCGGGTCATGGGCCGAGTTAAAGGCCCGATTCATCCAGAACTTCAAAGACACATGTAAACAACCCATGTAAATTGTGGATCTGGCTTCCTGCGTTCAAGAATAAGGCGAGTCAACAACCCATTGGGTGTGCCGGGTCTCAACAATCTCGCACTCGTAGAATCGCATCAATGCCGACTCAGCAGTGTTGATGTTGGAGAACAATTGTCGTTTCATGCCCTTAAAGCAGAAGCTAGGGCGGCTCAAACATCATTGCAATGACATGGGGATGCTCATGGCGGCTCTCGTTAAGTATGCCGACTCTGGTAGTACCAAGGACCCTGAGTCTGATGATGAAAAGCCGGGGAAGGGAAAAAGAACAGCAACGCTAAGGGGCAGCAGTATAACCAGGAAGGCAATGATAAGCGCAAGGCTGATAATAGTTTTGACTTTGTGGCTAACACCAATGCACAGAATAATGGTCAGCATCATAAGGGTAAACCGCCCCCACGGGCCGGAGGATCCGGTATCAATCTTGAACATATGTTAAATTAGCCCTTCCCAAAACATGGTACAAAAGAAAGACCATCCGGGCACCTCTGGAAAGATTGTCACATTATGAAAGAATACAAGAATTCCAATCTTTTCCAAGACAGTCATGGGCCAGGTGGCGGTTCTGGATCCGACTTTCATGGTCCGGGTTACGATGGTGGCGGTTCTAACTCTGGATTCCAGGGAAATCAAAGTAATCACGGCAATCAGGGTGGTTACAACCAGCAGAGTAATTAGGGGGGGTCAACAACAGCAACAGTCTAGTTATCAGAGCAACCCGAAGCAGTTGAATAGTGGGCAGTATCATGTCTTTACCACTAGCTTGTGTAAATGTGATCAGAAGCTTCATAGGAGGTCAATCAATGCTGTTGAGCCGGCGGTTCCTCGTTACCTGCGTTGGTCTGAGCAACCCATCATGTGGAGTAGGGAAGATCACCCACCCCAGGTTGATAATCCGGGTCATTTGGCTTTGGTGGTCGCACCTCAGGTTGGAGGGTATAAGTTTACCAAGGTACTCATGGACGGAGGGAGCAACATCAATATCCTTTATTATGAAACTTTCCGTCGCATGGGGTTAACTGATAAGAATCTTAAGCCATGAAACACTGTTTTCCATGGTGTGGTGCCTGGTAAGTCGGCATATCCAGTTGGTAAGATATCTCTGGAAGTCGTTTTTGGGGATGATCGTGACTCTAGGTCAGAGACGTTGACCTTTGAAGTGGTCAAGATCCACAACCCATATCATGCTCTGTTTGGACGACCGGCTTATGCCAAGTTCATGGCGCGGCCGTGTTATGTGTATCTGCAGCTCAAGATGCCGGGTCACAAAGGAACCATCACGATGCATGGGAGCCGTAAGATAGCTCTAGAATGTGAAGAAGGGGATGCGGCTTATGCTGAGTCGGTTTGTGCAATGGAGGAGTTAAAAAATTTGAAGGACAATGTTGACCCGACAGATATGACATCTTTGAAAAAGCCAACCACAGAGCATGATCCGGTTCTAAAGTTTAAATCAGCAGATGATACCAAGATGGTTGATTTTGTTCCTGGCGACTCATCGAAGAAGTTCAGCATTAGTGCTAATCTGGATCCAAAATAGGAAAATGCGCTCATCGAGTTCATCCGTGAGAACCGGGACATCTTTGCATGGAAGCCTTCAGACATGCCGGGTGTACCGAGAGAACTCGCTAAGCACACTCTTAACATTGATCCAAAATTTAAGCCGGTTAAATAGTTTCTTCGCCGGTTTAATGAGGAGAGGCGGAAGGCCATTGGAGAGGAAGTAGCCTGGCTCTTGGCAGCTGGGTTTATCATTGAAGTTTTTCATCCTGAGTGGTTGGCTAACCCAGTGCTAGTACTTATGAAGAACGACACCTGGCGCATGTGTGTGGATTACACGGATTTAAACAAAGCTTGTCCAGCCGATCCTTTTGCTCTCCCTCGTATTGATCAGATTATTGATGCTACGGCGGGTTGTGAGCATTTGAGTTTTTTGGATGCATATTCCTGTTATCATCAGATCAAGATGGCAGTTAAGGACCAGGAGAAGACAACTTTCATAACTCCCTTTGGAGCCTTCTGCTACGTGTCTATGCCTTTTGGGCTCAAGAGTGCCCAGGCGACTTACCAGAGATGTGTGCAAAATTGCCTTCATAACCAAATTGGGCATAATGTTCATGGTTATGTGGATGATATTGTGGTAAAGTCCAGAGAGACGGAGACATTGATAAATCACCTGAAAGAAACCTTTGATAATCTCCGGGTTTATAAGATGATGCTTAACCCGGCTAAATGTGTTTTTGGTGTGCCAGCAGGCAAACTCTTGGGGGTTTTGGTGTCTAACAGAGGTATTGAAGCTAATCGCAGAAGATCAAAGCCATCACTTCACTGGCTAAACCGGCGTGTATCAATGATGTGCAACACCTGGCGGGTCGTATTGCCGCGTTGAGCCGGTTCATCAGCCGGTTGGGAGAGAAGGCTATCCCTCTGTATCAGATGATGAAAAAGACAGATAATTTTGTCTGGAGTGATGCTGCTAATACAACGTTTGAGGATTTGAAGAAGCAGTTGGCTGAGCCGCCCGTGCTTGCCGCCCCTATTGATAAAGAGCCTCTATTGTTATATGTGGCTGCTAATAGCCGGGATGTCAGTGTAGCTATTGTGGTGGAAAGGAAGGAAGCAGGCAAGGAGTATCCGGTGCAAAGGCCGGTTTATTATATCAGTGAGGTGCTTATTGAGTCTAAGCAGAGATATCCGCACTGGCAGAAGCTTGTATATGGGGTGTTCTTAGCCAGCTGGAAGCTTAAACACTATCTTGTGGGTCATCCCATCACTGTGGTTAGCTCTGCTCCTTTGGGAGATATCATCCAAAACAGGGAGGCAACTGGCCGAGTTGCTAAGTGCGCTATTGAGCTTGGACCTCACGGGCTAAAATATGTGCCTCGCACGTCCATCAAGTCTCAGGCGCTGGTGGATTTCATCAATGACTGGACAGAGCTGCAGATGCCCGAGGAAAAGCTAGATAACACGTATTGGACTATTCACTTTGATGGGTCCAGGCAATTGGAGGGCTCGGGGGCTGGAGTTATTCTTGCTTCCCCTCGAGGTGATAAATTTTGTTATGTTCTCCGTTTGATGTTTCCCTGTACTAACAATGCAGCTGAGTATGAGGCCTTGCTCCACGGTCTTCGGATGGCTAAGGAGATGAATTTAAGACGAGTTAGGTGCTTTGGTGATTCAGACTTGGTGGCTCAGCAAGTCTCTGGTACTTGGGATTCTAAGGATCCACTCATGGTGGCTTATCGACAAGAGGTGGACATCATTGCTGGTCATTTCAAAGGCTATCAAGTTGAGCACGTTGATCGGAGGAAAAAATGAAGCGGCGGACGCTTTAAGCCGGTTGGGTTCTCAACGTAAACCGGTGACGCCTAATGTCTTTCTTGATGTTTTGCATAACCCATCGGTCAAGTTACCTACAGAGGAAGATTTGGCTATTCCTGACCCGGAATCTTAGTTGGTGGCGGCTCTTCATGTAATCCCAGATTGGACAGTACCTTACTTGGCTTATATGACCCGGGGCGAGTTACCTGAGGATGAAACCTTAGCCAGGCAGATAACCCGACGGTCTAAGTCAATGACAATTGTTAATGGAGAGTTACATCATCGCAGTGTCACAGTGGCGTTTCAACGTTGTGTTTCTCCATAAGAGGGTTGTGAGATATTATGAGAGATTCATGAAGGAGATTGTGGTCATCATGCCGGTTCAAAATCCCTCATGGCCAAAGCTTTCCGTCATGGGTTTTATTGGTTAACAGCTCATGCTGATGTAGAGGACCTTGTCAGCAGGTGTGATGGATGTCAGAAATTTGCATGACGAGCCCATGTGCCAGCTCAAGAATTGAGGATGATTCCAATTACTTGGCCATTTGCAGTTTGGGGGCTTGATATGGTTGGACCTTTTAAAAGATCCAAGGACAAGAAGACCCACCTTTTGGTGGTGGTTGATAAGTTCACTAAGTGGGTAGAGGCAGAGCCAGTCAGCAAGTGTGATGCAGCAATGGCGGTTAAATTCATGAAAAAGGTGATCTTCCATTTTGGCTTTCCACACAACATTATAACAAACAATGGCACTAATCTCTCTAAGGGTGCTATGGAAGAATTTTGTCAACATGGCATATCCAGGTCGATGTATCGTGAGTGGCTCACCCCCAATCCAATGGTCAAGCTGAGAGAGCAAATCAAAAGATCTTGAAAGGCATCAAACTCCAGCTTATGGTTCCCTTGCAGAGGATGCCGGGTTATTGGGTGGAGGAGTTACCTTCCATATTATGGAGCATCAATACCACCCCAAATAGATCTACGGGATATACACCTTTCTTCATGGTTTACGGAGCAGAGGCAGTTCTCCCTAGTGACATACGTCATGACTCACCTCATGTGGCGACTTATGTTGAAGCTGACAATGAAAGAGCACGTCAAGAAGCACTTGACCTGTTGGATGAGGAGCGTGACATCGCAGCGGCTCGTTCGGCGATTTACCAGCAAGATCTGCGCCGTTATGACGGCCGCTGGGTTAAAACCAGAACTTTCCAAGAAGGCGATCTGGTGCTCCGGCTTATCCAGGATCAGACTGATGTGCACAAGTTATCCCCACCTTGGGAAGGACCCTTTGTGGTCAACAAGAATTTAAACAACATGTTATATTACCTTATCGATGTTCGAGACCACAAGGACTCACGCACGTCGGAGGAAGAGACCCGTCGGCCCTGGAATATTGCTCACCTTAGGCCTTACTACACTTGAGCCACTGGCTCTTCCAATGTACACATTTTGACAATGTATATATTATATATAATAAAGGCGGCATCCCTGATAAAGCAGGGTCTTTGTCGTTTCCTCCTCTTTAAATAATGAGTTTTTTGGTCACATGGGGGCTTCTGCTTTATACAACAAAGTTATAATTACCCTTCGATCCGGCTTATAGGCCACAATAAAAACTTGGGGGCTTACTACCCAGGTTAAAGGGACCAAAGAGAGTCTGTTGCAAAATCACAACTCAAACATAGGTACCCCTTGAGCACAACTCAAAAATATTACTTGGGGGCTCTTTTGTTCTAAAGAACGAAGAGTTCATAACCTTGTGATAGGCTATAAAATCCAGTCCTGGAAGCCAGGTGTATTCACCTAAAACCCCGGGTTATCCTGCCTGTATGCCAGATGCTTCTCCATCAGGTAATCCTGATTGACCCGCCAAACTCTTAACAGTCAATCTTTTAAACAAGACCTTGAACTCGTTAAGGTTAAAACGCCAGTTTGTCATGAGAGGGCACGGTTTACGGAAAGCAAGGAGAAGCTCAGGATGATAAAGCCACCTTCCTTGAAACTTGGATAGATCGACCTGTGATGCACGATGCTACTCTGACCCCGCGTACTCCTGATAAGTCTATCTTTAAATAAGAACTGAACTTATCTGGGTTAAAATGTCGATTGGGTGATGTGAGTGCCGGCTCGCGGAAAGCGCATATCTTCCAGTGGCTAATGCTAGTTTCAATGAAGAAGATATTTTGGCTTGGCGGCCTATGAAAGCCTTGGATTTTCTGTTGTTTGTTGCTTTGAACATCTTTTTGAGATTTTTTATTTTGTCACATAGTAATATATGGTTGAGAATCAATAAGGCTTATAATGCCTTCTGAGTCGTATATGACATTAACCGGTGTTTATTGACCCGGCCTGGCTTTGACTATAAGTCGCCAGTATGATATAAAGATAACATCCAGTGTTTATTGACCCGGTCCGGCTTTGTTGATAAGCCGGCAATCTTTAATAGTTACCAGTGCTCGGAGCTTTGGGCTATCACCCTTACTGCACT
This sequence comes from Triticum dicoccoides, assembly GCF_002162155.2. Classification (NCBI taxonomy): domain Eukaryota; kingdom Viridiplantae; phylum Streptophyta; class Magnoliopsida; order Poales; family Poaceae; genus Triticum; species Triticum dicoccoides. Next base: position 474,660,376 of record NC_041390.1, read on the forward strand.
GCCTTGATAAACCAACCAGTGTGATCCAATATCACAGGTATGATATATTTTTAATCATATATGATTATTATTTTGACCAGCCTCGGTTATAAATCATGATAAGTTCATGTTGGGGCAGTATAACCCGTCCAGTGGTAAACCGCCGTGACACTTTTTCATCTGTTGTGTGCAGGAAAAGATTCAAGATTGATAATATCATCAAGTATATATAGCATATCTTCGCATGACGGATAAAGAAGTATTATAAACAGCACAATATGGACGATGGCATAGCAGAACAAGAAGTTTAAAGCTAGCCTATTACAAGGCGTTTGGAGCCCAAAAGGATAACTGTTTTTCAGTCTCGGCCCCGGTTCATGAATCTTGGCCGGGCTCACTTGAAGGTTGCGGCTCAGACCTTGTCGGTTCATCCTCCTCCTCCACCGTTTGGAAGTTGGGTTTGGACCAGTCAAAGCCATGTAGGGCGACAAATTCAGCCTCGTCATCAATCAAGTCAGACGGCTCAATATTGATAACCCACAAGTATAAGGGATCGCAACACTTTTTGAGGGTAGAGTATTCAACCCAAATTTATTGATTCGACACAAGGGGAGCCAAAGAATATTCTCAAGTATTAGCAGCTGAGTTGTCAATTCAACCACACCTGGAAACTTAATATCTGCAGCAAGGTATTTAGTATCAAAATAATACGATAGTAGCGGTAACGTTGGCAAAAGGTAATAATAGCAAAAATAATATTTTTGGGTTTTGTAGTGATTCTAACAGTAGCAGCGGAAAAGTAAATAAGCAAAGAACAATATATGGAAAAGCTCGTAGGCATTGGATCGGTGATGGAGAATTATGCCGGATGCGATCGATCGTGTAACAGTCATAAACTAGGGTAACAAAGAACTAGCTCCAGTTCATCAATGTAATGTAGGCATGTATTCCGAATATAGTCATACATGCTTATGGAAAAGAACTTGCATGACATCTTTTGTCCTACCCTCCCGTGGCAGCGGGTTCCTATTGGAAACTAAGGGATATTAAGGCCTCCTTTTAATAGAGTACCGTACCAAAGCATTGACACATGGTGAATACATGAACTCCTCAAACTATGGTCATCACGGGTAAGTATCCCGATTATTGTCACTTCGGGGTTAACGGATTATAACACATAATAGGTGACTATAGACTTGCAAGATAGGATCAAGAACTCTCATATATTGATGAAAACATAATAGGTTTAGATCTGAAATCATGCACTCGGGCCCTAGTGACAAGCATTAAGCATAGCAAAGTCATAGCAACATCAATCTCAGAACATAGTGGATACTAGGGATCAAACCCTAACAAAACTAACTCGATTACATGATAAATCTCATCCAACCCATCACCATCCAGCAAGCCTACGATGGAATTACTCACGCATGGCGATGAGCATCGTGAAATTGGTGATGGAGGAAGGTTGATGATGACGATGGCGACGGATTCCCCTCTCCGGAGCCCCGAACGGACTCCAGATCAGCCCTCCCGAGAGGTTTAGGGCTTGGCGGCGGCTCCGTATCGTAAAACGTGATGAATCCTTCTCCTTGGTTTTTTTATCCCCGAAAGTGAATATATGGAGTCAAGGTTGATGTCGGTGGAGCGTCAGGGGCCCACGAGGCAGGGGGCGTGCCTAGGGGGGTAGGGCGCGCCCCCACCCTTGTGGGCAGGTGGTGGGCCCCCTGACATGGATCTTTGTTCCAGTATTTTTTATATATTCCAAAATAATTCTCGGTTGATTTTCAAGTCATTCCGAGAACTTTTATTTTTGCACAAAAATAACACCATGGCAATTTTGCTGAATACAGCGTCAGTCCGGGTTAGTTCCATTCAAATCATGCAAGTTAGAGTCCAAAACAAGGGCAAAAGTATTTGGAAAAGTGGATACGAAAGAGACGTATCAACTCCCCCAAGCTTAAACCTTTGCTTGTCCTCAAGCAATTCAGTTGATAAACTGAAAGTGATAAAGAGAAACTTTTACAAACTCTGTTTGCTCTTGTTGTTGTAAATATGTAAAGCCAGTATTCAAGTTTTCAGCAAAGATTATGAACTAACCATATTCACAATAACATTTAGGTCTCATGTTTACTCATATCAATGGCATAATCAGCTAGCGAGCAATAATAAGAAATCTCGAATGAAAACACTTTCTCAAAACAATCATAATATGATATGACAGGATGATATCTCGCTAGCCCTTTCTGAGACTGCAAAACATAAATGGAGAGCACCTTTAATGATCAAGGACTGACTATACATTGTAATTCATGGTAAAAGAGATCCAGTCAAGTCATAGTCAATGTAAACTAACAGTAATGGATGAAAATGACATCGGTGCTCTCCAACTGGTGCTTTTTAATAAGAGGATGATGACTCAACATAAAAGTAAATGGATAGGCCCTTCGTAGAGGGAAGCAGGGATTTGTAGAGGTGCCAGAGCTCGGTTTTGAAATAGATATGAATAATATTTTGAGCGGTATACTTTCATTGTCAACATAACAACCGAGAGATCTCGATATCTTCCATGCTACACACATTATAGGCGGTTCCCAAATAGAATGGTAAAGTTTATACTCCCCCTCCACCAACAAGCATCAATCCATGGCTTGCTCGAAACAACGAATGTCTCCAACTAACAACAATCCTGGGGGAGTTTTGTTTGCAGTTATTTTGATTTGGTTTGCATAAAGCATAGGACTGGGCATCCTGGTGACCAGCCATGTTCTCGTGAGTGAGGAGCAGAGTCCACTCCTCTTGAGAATAACCCTCCTAGCATGGAAGATACAGACAACCCTAGTTGATACATGAGCTATTCGAGCATACAAAACAGAATGTTTATTTGAAGGTTTAGAGTTTGGCACATACAAATTTACTTGGAATGGCAGGTAGATACCGTATATAGGTAGGTATGGTGGACTCATATGAAACAACTTTAGGGTTTATGGAATTGGATGCACAAGCAGTATTCCCGCTTAGTAAAAGTGAAGGCTATAAAAAGACTGGGAAGCGACTAGCTAGAGAGCGACAACAGTCATGAACATGCATTAAAATTAATCAACACTGAATGCAAGCATGAGTAGGATATAATGCACCATGAACATAAATATCGTAGAGGCTATGTTGATTTTGTTTCAACTACATGCGTGAACATGTGCCAAGTAAAGCCACTCGAATCGTTCAAAAGAGGATACCACCCTATCATACCACATAACAACCATTTTAATAGCATGTTGGCACGCAAGGTAAACCATTATAATCTCCTAGCTAATTAAGCATGGCATAAGCAACTATAATCTCTAATTTTCATTGCAAATATGTTTCTTTCATAATAGGCTGAATCAAGAACGATGGACTGATCATATTTACAAAAACAAGAGAGGTCGAGTTCATACCAGCTTTCCTCATCTCAATAAGTTCATCATATAATCATCATTACTGCCTTTCACTTGCACGACCAAATAGTGTGGACAATAATAATAGTGCACGTGCATTGGACTAAGATGGAATCTGCAAGCATTCAATTCAAGAGAGAAGACAAGGTAATATGGGCTCTTTGTTAGATCAACAATAATGCATATGAGAGCCACTCAACATTTTCATTATGGTCTTCTCCTCTCGACCCCAAGGAAAAAGAAAATAAACAAAACTATTTACACAGGAAAGCTCCCCACAAGCAAAAGAAGAACCAGAAATCTGTTTGGCTTTTCTTTTTAATTACTAGTACTACAGGCATGGAAAGTAAACTAACTAAAATCTACAACTATTTTTTTGTTTTTCTAAGGTTTATCAAACACACAAGAAGAAAGCATAAAAAGGGAAAATAAACTAGCATGGATGATACAGTGAAAAAGTATGAGCACCGACAACTAGCATGAGTGTGTGAACATAAATGTAATGTCTGTGAGAAATACGTACTCCCCCAAGCTTAGGCTTTTGGCCTAAGTTGGTCTATGGCCACGACTGGCCTGGCGGATATCCAAAGTTGTAGTTGGGGTCGTACTGAGATGCATCGGCAATTGCCTAATGAGCTGCAGCTTGGAGGCGAGCTGTCTCCGCCCTCCTCTCGTACTCGGTCGCCTCCTCCCTGGTTATAAAATATCGCCCCTTTCCCTGAAAGTCAAAGAAAGTAGGAGCAGGGAGGGCGACGTGATAGGTGCGTCGTCTGTCAAAGATTAGTCAGTACTGGAGGAACTGATCATTCCTCTCAACAAACTGATGACGAACCATAGCCTCATAATCTAAATAAGAAGGAGGCAACTCAATATCATCTCCACGTATGGGTATCTCAAGAAAGTTAGCTATACGAGTTGCATAAATTACACCAAAGAAATCTCCATGAATACGATTATTATGCAACCTACGTGCAAAAATGGCTCCCAAATTATAATGTTTATCTCCTAATACAGCACTCCTGAGAACACTAAGACCAGGGCCACACATGTGACATGCTTCATCCTTACCATTGATGCACCTACCTATGAAGAGAGCAAAATAATGTATAGCAAGAAAATGAATGCTCCCTATGGTGGCTTGTGTTACATCTCTAGATTCCCCCACTGTAATACTAGCAAGAAAATCTCTAAATTCATATTTGCGACGTTCACTAACATCACCCCACCTAGGGGTTTACAAGCAGTGTTAAAATCTTCTAAGTCCATGGTATAAGATTTATCATAAAGATGAAACAGGATAGTTTGAGAATTGCGTGATGGTGAGAATTTAAACCTTCACACAAATGAATCAGTTAAATAGAGGTATTGATGACACTTATCTGCCTTGAAGCTCTCCAGATCAGCATTACACACATATGCATCAAATTCCCCTTTAATTCCTGCTTGGATCACGAAGTCCTCTGACGACCATTCACAAGGTCGCACTTGAGCGTCTCTTGGTGGTTCCTCATCCGCATCGCGTATTGCGGGTCGGGGTCCTTGCTTCCTTGAAGAACCACCTTGGTAAATTTTCCTAAACATATTTCTTCCTCTGAAAAATTTCTAAAATTTTTAGTAACTTCAAAATAAAAGTGAACTAAGCTCAGCAAAATTGATAGCAACTACTCCTACAAGTGCCTAGAGGCCATATCATGCATTAAAACTACTTTTGACCATATAAATTTGACATGAAAGCTCAAGAACAGGATTACCTAAGCAGCAAAAATTTGCAATGAATAAAGCACTAGAACAAAAACTAATTGGACCAATGGAGGAGTCACATACCAAAGAACAATCCCCCAAAGCAGTTTTGTGAATGGAGCTTTGAGCAAGGAGATCGAAAATGGCAGCAAGATGAGCTAGAACTCGTGTTTGAGCTGGTTAGTGATTTTTTGGGAGGAAGGAGGAGTGTGTGGTGGCTGGAATAAGTGGAGGGGAGCCACCGTGGGCCCACGAGGCAGGGGGCACGACCAGGGGGGTAGGGCGTGCCCTCCACCCTCGTGGGCACGTGGCTGCTCCCCCTGCTATGTTTTCAGTGCCAGATATTCTAAAATATTCTAGAAAAAATCATATTTAATTTTCAGGGCATTTGGAGAACTTTTATTTTTGGGGTATTTTTTATTGCATTGATAATTCAGAAAACAGACAGAAAAATACTATTTTAGCTTTATTTAATATAAATAACAGAAAGTAAAAGGAGGGTACAGAGAGTTGTGTTTTCTAAATTCATCCATCCCATGCTCATCAAAAGGAATCCACTAACAAGGTTGATCAGGTCTTGCTAACAAACTCATTTCAAATAACATGAAACCGGAGAATTTTCGAATAACACTAGGTTACCTCAAGGGGGATATGTGTTGGGGATCGTAGAAGAAATTTAAAATTTTCTATGCATCACCAAGATCAATCTATGGAGTCATCTAGCAACGAGGGGGAGAGGAGTGCATCTACATACCCTTGTAGATCGCGAGCGGAAGCGTTCAAGAAAACGGGGATGATGGAGTCGTACTCGTCGTGATCCAAATCACCGATGATCCTAGCACCGAACGGACGGCACCTCCGCGTTAAACACACGTACGGAGCGAGGACGTCTCACGCGCCTTGATCCAGCAAGGAGGAGGGAGAGGTTGAGGAAGAGGGCTCCAACAGCAGCACGACGGCGTGGTGGTGGTGGAGCAGCAGTACTCCGGCAGGGCTTCGCCAAGCCCTTGCGGAGGAGGAGAGGTGTTGGGGAGGGGAGGGGCTGCGCCTTGGATGTGGTGTACAGCCCTCCCCTTGCCCCTCTATTTATAGGGGAAGGAGGAAGGGGGCCGGCCCCCTCTAGATGAGATCTAGAGGGGGGGCGGCCAAGGGGAGGGGCCTTGCCCCCCAAGCAAGGGGGCGCCCCCCTTAGGGTTTCCCCCCAACCCTAGGCGCATGGGCCCAAGGGGGGATGTGCCCAGCCCATGTAGGGCTGGTTCCCTTTCCTCTAAGGCCTATTAGGCCCTCCGAGAGAGGTGGCCCCTCCCGGTGGACCCCCGGAACCCCTCCGGTGGCCCCGGTACAATACCGATATGACCCCGAACCTTTCCGGTGACCGTATGACAACTTCCTACATATAAATCTTCACCTCCGGACCATTCTGGAACTCCTCGTGACGTCCGGGATATCATCTGGGACTCCGAAAAACATTCGGTAATCACATACAAGTCTTCCTAATAACCCTAGCGTCATCGAACCTTAAGTGTGTAGACCCTACGGGTTCAGGAACCATGCAAACATGACCGGGACAACTCTCCGACCAATAACCAACAGTGGGATCTGGATACCCATGTTGGCTCCCACATGTTCCATGATGATCTTATTGGATGAACCACGATGTCGAGGATCCAAGCAATCCCGTATACAATTCCCTTTGTCAATCGGTACGTTACTGGCCCGAGACTCGATCGTCGGTATCCCAATACCTCATTCAATCTCGTTACCGGCAAGTCACTTTACTCGTATTGTAATGCATGATCCCGTGATCAACCACTTGGTCACATTGAGCTCATTATGATGATGCATTACCGAGTGGGCCCAGAGATACCTCTCCGTCATACGGAGTGACAAATCCCAGTCTCGATTCATGCCAACCTAACAGACACTTTCAGAGATACCAGTAGTGTACCTTTATAGCCACCCAGTTACGTTGTGACGTTTGGTACACCCAAAGCACTCCTACAGTATTCGGGAGTTGCACAATCTCATGGTCTAAGGAAATGATACTTGACAATTAGAAAAGCTCTAGCAGACAAACTACACGATCTTGTGCTATGCTTAGGATTGGGTCTTTTCCATCACATCATTCTCCTAATGATGTGATCCCGTTAGCAATGACATCCAATGTCCATGGTCAGGAAACCGTAACCATCTATTGATCAACGAGCTAGTCAACTAGAGGCTCACTAGGAACATGTTGTGGTCTATGTATTCACACATGTATTATGATTTCCGGATAACACAATTATAGCATGAACAATAGACAATTATCATGAACAAGGAAATATAATAATAACCATTTTAGTATTGCCTCTAGGGCATATTTCCAACAGTCTCCCACTTGCACTAGAGTCAATAATATAGTTACATTGTGATGAATCGAACACCCATAGAGTTCTGGTGTTGATCATGTTTTGCTCGAGGAAGAGGTTTAGTCAACGGATCTGCGACATTCAGGTCCGTATGCACTTTACAAATATCTATGTCTCCATTTTGAACATTTTCACGAATGGAGTCGAAGCGACACTTGATATGCCTGGTCTTCCTGTGAAACCTAGGCTCCTTGGCAAGGGCAATAGCTCCAGTGTTGTCATAGAAGAGAGTCATCGGGCCCGACGCATTGGGAATAACTCCTAGGTCGGTAATGAACTCCTTCACCCAGATTGCTTCTTGTGCTGCCTCCGGGGCTGCCATGTACTCCGCTTCGCATGTAGATCCCGCCACGACGCTTTGCTTGCAACTGCACCAGCTGATTGCCCCACCATTCAAAATATACACGTATCCGGTTTGTGACTTGGAGTCATCCAGATCTGTGTCGAAGCTAGCATCGACGTAACCCTTTACGACGAGCTCTTCGTCACCTCCATAAAGGAGAAACATATCCTTAGTCCTTTTCAGGTACTTCAGGATATTCTTGACTGCTGTCCAGTGTTCCATGCCGGGATTACTTTGGTACCTTCCTACCAAACTTAAGGCAAGGTTTACATCAGGTTTGGTACACAGCATGGTATACATAATAGACCCTATGGCTGAGGCATAGGGGACGGCACTCATCTTTTCTCTATCTTCTGCCGTGGTCGTGTTGGGGAACGTTGCAGAAAACAAAAATTTTCCTACGGTTTCACCAAGATCCATCTATGAGTTCATCTAGCAACGAGTGATCAGATTGCATCTACATACCTTTGTAGATCACGCGCGGAAGCGTTCAAAGAACGGGGATGAGGAAGGCGTACTCGACGTGATCCAAATCACCTGAGATCCTAGCGCCGAACGGACGGCACCTCCGTGTTCAACACACATACGGTCAGCGTAACGTCTCCTTCTTCTTGATCCAGCAAGAGGGAAGGGGAGGTTGAGGAAGATGGCTCCAGCAGCAGCACGACGGCGAGGTGGTGATGGAGCTGCAGTACTCCATCAGGGCTTCGCCAAGCGCTATGGAGGAGGAGGGGGTGTTGGAGAGGGAGAAGGAGGCAACCAAAGGCGTGGATGAAAAGCCCTCCTTCCCCCACTATATATAGGAGGGCCAAGGGGGGGCGCCGTCCCTAGGAGATCCAATCTCCTAGGGGGCGGCGGCCAAGGGAGGTTTCCCTCCCCCCCCCCCCCAAGGCACCTAGGAGGTGCCTTCCCCTCCTAGGACTCTTCCCCCTTGAAACCCTAGGCGCATGGGCCTCTTGGGGCTGGTTCCCTTGGCCCATGTAGGCCAAGGCGCACCCCCTACAGCCCATGTGGCCCCCCGAGACAGGTGGCCCCACCCGGTGGACCCCCGGGACCCTTCCGGTGGTCCCGGTACAAATACCGATGACCCCGAAACTTGTCTCGATGGCCGAAACAGGACTTCCCATATATAAATCTTTACCTCCGGACCATTCGGGAGCTCCTCGTGACGTCTGGGATCTCATCCGTGACTCCGAACAACATTCGGGTTACTGCATATACATATCCCTACAACCCTAGCGTCACCGAACCTTAAGTGTGTAGACCCTACGGGTTCGGGAGATATGTAGACATGACCGAGACGACTCTCCGGTCAATAACCAACAGCGGGATCTGGATACCCATGTTGGCTCCCACATACTCCACGATGATCTCATCGGATGAACCACGATGTCGAGGATTCAAGCAACCCCGTATGCAATTCCCTTTGTCAATCGGTATGTTACTTGCCCGAGATTCGATCGTCGGTATCCCAATACCTCGTTCAATCTCGTTACCGGCAAGTCACTTTACTCGTACCGTAATGCATGATCCCGTGACCAGACACTTGGTCACTTTGAGCTCATTATGATGATGGATTACTAAGTGGGCCCAGTGATACCTCTCCGTCTCACGGAGTGACAAATCCCAGTCTTGATCCGTGTCAACCCAACAGACACTTTCGGAGATACCCGTAGTATACCTTTATAGTCACCCAGTTACGTTGTGACGTTTGGTATACCCAAAGCACTCCTACGGTATCCGGGAGTTACACGATCTCATGGTCTAAGGAAAGGATACTTGACATTGGAAAAACTCTAGCAAACGAACTACACGATCTTCATGCTATGTTTAGGATTGGGTCTTGTCCATCACATCATTCTCCTAATGATGTGATCCCATTATCAATGACATCCAATGTCCATAGTCAGGAAACCATGACTATCTGTTGATCAACGAGCCAGTCAACTAGAGGCTTACTAGGGACATGTTGGTGTCTATTATTCACACTTGTATTACAATTTCCGGATAATACAATTATAGCATGAATAAAGACAATTATCATGAACAAAGAAATATAATAATAATGCTTTTATTATTGCCTCTAGGGCATATTTCCAACAGTCTCCCACTTGCACTAGAGTCAATAATCTAGTTACATTGTGATGAGTCGAACACCCATGGAATTCTGGTGTTGATCATGTTTTGCCCTAGGGAGAGGTTTAGTCAACGGATCTGCTACATTCAGGTCCGTATGTACTTTACAAATCTCTATGTCTCCATCTTGAACATGTTCACAAATGGAGTTGAAGCGACGCTTGATGTGCCTTGTCTTCTTGTGAAACCTGGGCTCCTTGGCAAGTGCAATAGCTCCAGTGTTGTCACAAAAGAGTTTGATTGGCCCCGACGCATTGGGTATGACTCCTAGGTCGGTGATGAACTCCTTCACCCATATTGCTTCATGTGCTGCCTCCGAGGCTGCCATGTACTCCGCTTCACATGTAGATCCCGCCACAACGCTCTGCTTGCAACTGCACCAGCTTATTGCCCCACCATTCAAAATATACACGTATCCGGTCTGTGACTTAGAGTCATCCAGATCTGTGTCGAAGCTAGCGTCGACGTAACCCTTTACGACGAGCTCTTCATCACCTCCATAAACGAGAAACATTTCCTTAGTCCTTTTCAGGTACTTCAGGATATTCTTGACCGCTGTCTAGTGTTCCTTGCCGGGATTACTTTGGTACCTTCCTACCAAACTTACGGCAAGGTTTACATCAGGTCTAGTACACAGCATGGCATACATAATAGAACCTATGGCTGAGGCATAGGGGATGACACTCATCTCTTCTATATCTTCTGCCGTGGTCGGACATTGAGCTGAGCTCAATTTCATACCTTGTAACACAGGCAAGAACCCCTTCTTAGATTGATCCATATTGAACCTCTTCAATATCTTATCAAGGTATGTGCTTTGTGAAAGACCTATGAGGCGTCTTGATCTATCTCTATAGATCTTGATGCCTAATATATAAGCAGCTTCACCAAGGTCCTTCATTGAAAAACTTTTATTCAAATAGGCCTTAATGCTGTCCAAGAGTTCTATATCATTTCCCATCAAAAGTATGTCATCTACATATAATATGAGAAATGCTACAGAGCTCCCACTCACTTTCTTGTAAACGCAGGCTTCTCCATAAGTCTGCGTAAACCCAAACGCTTTGATCATCTCATCAAAGCGAATGTTCCAACTCCGAGATGCTTGCACCAGCCCATAAATCGAGCGTTGGAGCTTGCACACCTTGTCAGCATTCTTAGGATCGACAAAACCTTCCGGCTGCATCATATACAATTCTTCCTTAAGGAAACCATTAAGGAATGCCGTTTTGATGTCCATTTGCCATATCTCATAATCGTAGAATGCGGCAATTGCTAACATGATTCGGACGGACTTTAGCTTCGCTACCGGTGAGAAAGTCTCATCGTAGTCAACCCCTTGAACTTGTCGATAACCCTTAGCGACAAGCCCAGCTTTATAGATGGTCACATTACCATCCGCGTCTGTCTTCTTCTTAAAGATCCATTTATTTTCTATGGCTCGCCGTTCAACGGGCAAGTCAGTCAAAGTCCATACTTTGTTTTCATACATGGATCCTATCTCGGATTTCATGGCTTCTAGCCATTTGCGGAATCCGGGCCCGCCATTGCTTCTTCATAGTTTGAAGGTTCACCGTTGTCTAACAACATGATTTCCAAGACAGGGTTGTCGTACCATTCTGGTGCGGAACGTGTCCTTGTGGACCTTCGAATTTCAGTAGGAGCTTGATCAGAAGTATCTTGATCATTACCATTAACTTCCTCTCTAGTCGGTGCAGGCACCTCAGGAACATTTTCTTGAGTTGCGCCATTTTCCGTTTCAAGAGGTAACACTTCATCAAGTTCTACTTTCCTCCCACTTACTTCTTTCGAGAGAAACTCTTTCTCTAGAAAGAATCCATTCTTGGCAACAAAGATCTTGCCTTCGGATCTGAGGTAGAAGGTATACCCAACAGTTTATTTAGGGTATCCTATGAAGACGCATTTTTCCGACTTGGGTTCGAGCTTTTCAGGTTGAAGTTTCTTGACATAAGCATCGCATCCCCAAACTTTTAGAAATGACAACTTAGGTTTCTTACCAAACCATAATTCAAACGGTGTCGTTTCAACGGATTTCAACGGAGCCCTATTTAAAGTGAATGCGGCAGTCTCTAAAGCATAGCCCCAAAAGGATAGCGGTAAATCGGTAAGAGACATCCTAGAATGCAGCAATTGCTAACATGATTCGGATGGACTTTAGCTTCGCTACGGGTGAGAAAGTCTCATCGTAGTCAACCCCTTGAACTTGTCGATAACCCTTAGCGACAAGCCGAGCCTTATAGATGGTCACATTACCATCCGTGTCTGTCTTCTTCTTAAAGATCCATTTACTTTCTATGGCTCGCCGATCATCGGGCAAGTCAGTCAAAGTCCATACTTCGTTTTCATACATGGATCCTATCTCGGATTTCATGGCTTCCAGCCATTTGTTGGAATCTGGGCCCGCCATCGCTTCTTCATAGTTCAAAGGTTCACCATTGTCCAACAACATGATTTTCAGGATAGGGTTGCCGTACCACTTTGGTGCGGAACGTGTCCTTGTGTACCTACGAAGTTCAATAGCAACTTGATCTGAAGTTTCATGATCATCATCATTAACTTCCTCTCTAGTCGGTGCAGGCACCTCAGGAACATTTTCCAAAGCTGCGCCACTCTCCAGTTCAAGAGGCAATACTTCATCAAGTTCTACTTTCCTCCCACTTACTTCTTTCGAGAGAAACTCTTTCTCTAGAAAGGATCCATTCTTGACAACAAAGATCTTGCCTTCAGATCTGAGGTAGAAGGTATACCCAATAGTTTCTTTAGGGTATCCTATGAAGACGCATTTTTCCGACTTGGGTTCGAGCTTTTCAGGTTGAAGTTTCTTCACGTAAGCATCGCATCCCCAAACTTTTAGAAACGACAACTTAGGTTTCTTCCCAAACCATAATTCATACGGTGTTGTCTCAACGGATTTTGATGGAGCCCTATTTAAAGTGAATGCGGCAGTCTCTAAAGCATAGTGTAGCGACCAGACCTCAAACAGTCTGATCTCTGTGCTCCGGTGTCATCCCTGAATCAGTAATGCTGACACCACACAGTACTCGGAGGATTTATAGCAGAGTAGCAATCACACACTTATTACATCGTGTGTCTCAAAAGAGAACTTATTACAATAAGTATGGCTTAAGGCCATCTAATAACGATAACAGCGGAAGGCTTCGAAGATAAGTGAGTCCATCAACTCCAACGGCATCACTAAGTATAGGACCAAAACCTAAAAACTCCTTAATCATCGTCTGAAAAGTCTGCAACATTAACATTGCAGCCCGAAAACGGGTCAACACATGGAATATGCTGGCAAAGTAACACATAGAGAATAATGGAATGAAACAGCTATACTATATGCATATTTGGCTGGTGGAAAGGCTCTATGGTTACTGTTTTGCGTAAAGCCAATTTTTCCCTACTTCAAAGGAATAAATTTAATTACTATCATGGTGGTTGTTAAACATTTAGAATGGTTGACAGCATTCTCAATCCCAATTAAGCATCATCATTAAGCATAACCCAACAAAATTAATTTAGAGTAACATGTTGAGATTCAATGAAAATCCAGGTACTAGATACTCAAGATGTCCATAACCGGGGACACGGCTAACCATGATTAGTTTATTACACTCTGCAGAGGTTTGCGCACTTTTCCCCACAAGACTCGATCGCCTCCGTTTGGTTTCACGCACTACATTGTGTTTGAGAAGACGGATGACAGAGACATAGTCTTTCAGAAGCGCTAGCACCTTACGATGGGTAGACCGTACCACCTACATCCCCTACATCTGCTAGTCTACCACTGTAAGAGTTCGCACGACTTAGTCTACTATGCTAGAGCCCATAATAGCTTGTGGCTGCACACGGAAGTTTCTAGTATGAATAGTCTCATGATCCCTTTGAGCCTGGGTGGAGGTCCAAAAGAAAACAGGCAAGTCCTGGAATACCCAGGTGCCTCAGTCCACCCAGATGTGTGTTTAAGTTTCCACCTTAGATAAACCATTAATTAACAATCTCACATCTGTCATGGATTTCACTCACCCAATCCACGTCTACTAGCATAGCATGGCATAATAAGCAAACGTAGAAGCAACTCCCAAAGGTTTGATAATAAATAGGTAATAGGTACTACCTCATCTACTTCCCATCCCACAATTTAATTAGATCCTAATCATGCAATGTGTGAGGATTGATCTATTGCAATAAAACTGGGTAGTAGAAAAGGTATGATCAAAGTGTTACTTGCCTTGCTGATGATCCGCGAAACCTAACGATTGGAAGTAACAGGCGGCGCACTCCGGGTATTCTATCGTAGACAAACAAACAAGAATACAATAAGTACTCATCTAATGCACAGGTAAAACTCAAATAAAAGATCTAACCAGTTCAACTTAAGAACTCCGGTTGGCAAAAAGAATCAAATCGAACAAAGCAACGAAAGACAAACGGCGAAAGAAAACAACTTTGTTCTAGTAATCTGGATCTAGGGCAAATTTTACAGTAACAAAAACTTGTTTAAGTTGGTTAAACGGATAGAGGGTTTCGAGACGAAACTCTAGGCACTTGAATCGCCTGATTCCGATAAACGAGCGAAAAGTTATACTAAAACGAAAATCGGATCAGGAATCGCGATCAGAAAAATCACGGATTTAATCCGAGAAAAAGAAAAATGACGAACGCTGAATATTTTTTTTTCTTTTTTTCTCTTTTTTCGGCACGGAAATCGAGGCGCGATGAACCTCGGCGGCGGAATCGTCGGCGGCGGTGGCTCCGGCGGCGCGCGCGGATCGAGGCGGGGCTGATGGGCTGGGGCGGCTCGGGGCGGCGCTATTTAAAGGCTGCCCCCGGGCGGTGTCCCGCCCGGGTACGGCCCGAAGTCGGTTCATTTTTTTTTATTATTATTCCGCTCGGAAGAAAAATAAAAAGAAATACTAAACGGACTCCAAAAATTCCAAAATAAATTTTCACGGGCTTCTAAAATCAAGCCGCACAAGGTGAACATTTATTTGGGACGTAAATGCAATTTTGAAAAACGCACATTTTTCCTAAATTCAAATAAAACACCAAAAAACTCCGAAATAAAATCTTATTTGATTTTATTATTAAATCCTCAATATTTCTTTATTTTGGGAAAGTCATTTTATTCCCTCTCTCATACTTTTGTAATAGAATTAATTGATGATAAAATAAATAAAATCAAATGATCCTATTCTCAAAATTTGAGAGAACTCAAATATAAAAATAACGAAATCCCCAACTCTCTCCGTGGGTCATTGAGTTGCGTAGAATTTCTAGGATCAACCAAATTGCAAAATAAAATATGATATGCATGATGATCTAATGTATAACATTCCAAATTGAAAATTTGGGATGTTACAAACCTACCCCCCTTAAGATGAATCTCGCCCTCGAGATTCAGGTTGGCTAGAAAATAGGTGAGGGTGGTCTTTGAGCAAATCTTCCTCTCGTTCCCAGGTGGCTTCATCCTCCGTGTGGTGGCTCCACTGAACTTTGCAAAACTTGATAACCTTGCTGCGAGTAACTCGGCTGGCAAACTCGAGAATCTTGACTGGTTTCTCCTCGTAGGTCAAATTGTTATCCAACTGAATAGTTTCCAAAGGCACTGTGTCTCTCAACGGTATGTCAGCTATCTCCGCGTGACACTTCTTCAATTGGGAAACATGGAAGACATCATGAACTCCTGACAATCCTTCAGGCAATTCGAACTTGTAGGCCACTTCTCGCACACGCTCCAAAACTCGATATGGTTCTACAAATCGTGGTGCTAACTTCCCTTTAACTCCAAAACGCTTTGTTCCTCGAAGTGGACATACTCGAAGATAAGCTCTATCCCCAACTTCGTAAACTGTCTCCTTGCGTTTAGAATCCGCATAACTCTTCTGTCTGGACTGGGCTACCTTGAGCCTATCGCGAATCAACTTCACCTTCTGTTCAGACTCTTTAATCAAGTCAGGTCCAAACAACTAGCGGTCTCCAACTTCATCCCACGACAACGGTGTCCTGCACCTCCTTCCGTACAAAGTTTCGAAAGGGGCCATCTTTAAACTGGTTTGATAACTATTGTTGTAAGAGAACTCTGCATATGGCAAATTATCGTCCCAACTAGATCCGTAATCTAGCGCACAAGCTCTCAGCATATCCTCCAAAATCTGATTGACTCTCTCGGTCTGTCCATCTGTCTATGGATGAAAAGCTTTACTGAATTCTAGCCTGGTTCCCAAAGTTTCGTGCAACTGCTTCCAGAACTTTGAGGTAAACTGGGTTCCTCTATCCAATACGATACTCCTTGGAACTCCATGCAGACATACTATTCTGGTCATGTATATCTTTGCCAACTTAGCACTGGTATAAGTGGTCTTTACTGGGATGAAATGAGCTACTTTCATCAATCGATCAACTACAACCCAAATCGAGTCATAGCCTGCACGAGTCCTGGGAAATCCCGTGATAAAATCCATGCCTAGCTTATCCCACTTCCATTCGGGTATCGGCAATGGTTGTAACAATCCTGCTGGCTTCTGATGCTCTGCCTTTACTCTCTGACATACATTACAAACTGCTACATACTCCGCAATATCCTTCTTCATTCCGGTCCACCAGAAAATATCCTTCAAATCCAAATACATCTTGGTATTTCCTGGGTGAATCGAATACGGTGAGTCGTGTGCCTCTTGCAAAATCAACTTCCTGATCTCCGGGTCATTGGGCACATAAACGCGGTCTTCAAACCATAGGGTGTCGTGTTCATCCTCACGAAATCCTTTAGCTTTTCCTTTGCTCAGTTTCTACTTTATAGAGGCAATCTCTTTGTCAGCTTTCTGAGCTTCCCTGATTTTATCCATCAAGGTTGGCTGAATCTCCATTGCTGCTACATAACCTCTCGGAACTATTTCCAAACATTGTTCACGAAGATTTTCGGCTAACTCACTTGGTATTCCTCCCGTCATTAATGTATTGACATGGCTCTTGCGGCTTAATGCGTCAGCTACTACATTAGCCTTTCGGGGGTGATAATGCAATTTCATATCATAATCCTTAATGAGCTCCAACCATCTCCTTTGTCTGAGATTCAACTCCTTCTGTGTGAAAATGTACTTCAAACTCTTATGATCCGTGTACACCTCACAATGATTTCCAATGAGGAAATGTCTCCATGTCTTTAGTGCATGCACTACAGCTGCTAACTCCAAATCATGCGTGGCATAATTCAACTCATGAGGCTTCAGTTGTCTTGAGGCATATGAAACAACTCTCCCTTCCTGCATAAGCACTGCTCCAAGTCCTCGACGTGAAGCGTCACAATACACCTCATAATCCTTGGTCTGGTCTGGCAAAATCAACACTAGTGAGGTAACCAAACATTTCTTAAACTCCTGGAAACTAGCCTCACACTCCTCTGTCCATATGAACTTGGTATCCTTCTTCAACAACTCAGTCATAGGCTTCGCAATCTTTGAGAAATTCTCAATAAATCTCCGGTAATATCCCGCGAGTCCAAGAAAACTCCGGATCTCTCCAACTGTTGTTGGGGCTTCCCAATTGGTCACGGTTTCAACTTTAGCGGGATCTACTGCTATACCTTCTCCAGATATAATGTGTCCGAGAAATCCTACTTCCTTCAACCAAAACTCACATTTGCTGAACTTGGCATATAATTGATGTTCTCTGAGCTTTCCAAGTACCAAACGCAAATGCTCCTTATGCTCCTCTTCATTCTTCGAATAAACCAGGATATCATCAATGAACACTACGACGAACTTATCCAAAAACTCCATAAACACTTTGTTCATCATGTTCATAAAATAGGCAGGTGCGTTAGTCAGACCAAATGACATAACGGTATACTCATACAACCCATACCTGGTGGTAAAAGCTGTCTTCGGAATATCCTGTTCTCGAATCTTCAACTGGTGGTATCCTGATCACAGATCGATCTTGGAAAATACCTTAGCTCCTTGCAATCGATCAAACAGATCGTTGATCATTGGTAGCGGGTACTTGTTCTTGATCGTTACTTCATTCAATCCTCGATAATCAACAACCATCCTTAATGATCCATCTTTCTTCTCCACTAGTAGTACTGGCGATCCCCAAGGCGAAGAACTTGGGCGAATATATCCTTTATCCAATAACTCCTTAATCTGCTTCTTAATTTCCACCAAATCTTTTGCAGGCATCCTGTATGGTCTCTTTGATATTGGCCCTGTGCCTGGCAATAGCTCAATCAAAAACTCAATATCTCTATCCGGTGGCATGCCTGGCAACTCCTCTGGAAATACTTCAGGGAAATCCTTTACCACCGATACTTCCTCCGGCACAACTCCTGTTAGGCAATTTACTTGAGTCCTCTTCGGCACATGCCGGGATACATACTTGATCCTTCTCCCTTCTGGGGTGGTAAGAAAAATTGACTTACTAGCACATTCAATATTCCCTTCATACTTTGATAACCAATCCATGCCTAATATCACATCCAATCCTTGGGATTCCAATACAATTAGGTCTGAGGGAAGAACATAGTTACCAATCCTTAATGGTAACCGATCACACCATAGACTAGCCACATACTCTGCTCCAGGCGAGGTTACTAACATGGGTGACCTAAGGGCTTGGGTTGGTAGGTTATACTTATCCACAAATCCCCTTGAGATGTATGAATGCGATGCGTCAGTATCAAAAAGAACGAGTGCAGTAAATGACTTAACCAAAAACTTACCTATTACTACATCGGGCTGAGCTTCAACCTCCTCCACGCTAACGTGGTTCACTTGTCCCCTGTTAAAAGGGTTCGGCTTCTTCCCAGAACTTCCATTGCTATTTCCATTTTGCAATTCAGGACATTCATTGGCATAATGTCCGGTCTTTGAACACTTAAAGCAAGTGACTTGGCTTAAGTCCTTCTTGGCTGGGGTTGAGGGGTTGGTGCGGTTCTGGCCGTTGCTTCCTCCATTGCCATTACCATTCTTGGGTCCATTGTGATTGTGCAAGCTACCTCCTCCATGAGTATGCTGAAAATGTCCTCCCGGTCTAGGGGTAAAACGTGGCTTCTGCTGAGCTCCTGAATTGTACTTCCCTTGTCCATACTTCCTCTTGCAGTTCTCAATTTGTTGTTGCTTCCCTTCAATCATAAGAGCACGATCTACCAACTCCTGGTACTTGTTGAAGGTTGCTACCATCAACTGCATGCTCAACTCATCATTCAGTCCTTCTAGAAACTTCTCCTACTTAGCTGCATCCGTAGCGACGTCATCTGGGGCATAACGTGCTAGCTTACTAAATTCCTCCACATACTGGCCAATTGTCCTTCCTCCTTAGTGCAAGTTGCAGAACTCACACTTCTTCATGGCCATAGCTCCTGCTGAAACATGGGCAGTACGAAAAGCCTGCTGAAACTGGTCCCATGTGACAGTGTCTACTGGGAAAGTGGCTGTGAAATTCTCCCACCATGATGTTGCGGGTCCTTCTAGCTGATGTGCGGCAAACTTCACCTTCTCCGCATCCGTACATCCTGCTGTGGTCAACTCCCTAGCTGTCTTGCGGAGCCAATCATCTGCTACTATCGGCTCGGTGCTACTGGAAAACACCGCGGATTCAGCCTAAGAAAACGGGCTAAGTGGTCAACAGGTGGTGGTGGTGGTGGTGGGTTGTTGTTGTTCCCTTGATTCTGATTCTGGACTAGCAACTGCATCAATGTGTTCTGCTACTGGATCAACTGGGTGAGCTCTGGTGGAAAGGCAAATCCGGGGTCACGTCTCGGAGGCATCTGAAGGTTTAGAAAAGATGAGATATAAGAATAGAGGGGGTCTAAAGAGAAAACACTACCCATATGCACATGAGGCAAAACCAACAATTCACTTCAATCAATCAAACAAGGGCATACAATTGATCTATCTATCGCAAAAGTGCTTGGACTACTATATTTACATGATGGACTACTACTACTGATGAGGTGGTCTACTAGAAATATTCTTCGGTTGCAGACTCCATGATATCTGCTCCAGCTTCATCAACATAGTCATCATCGCTACTATCTGCTTCCGAGTCGGTGCCGTCGATGATGATGTAGTCTTCCGGGCTAATTTCCTTGGGTTCTTCGTCTTCATCTACTGGCGTAGGGCCTCCCATAAATATTCCAATCTTCTTGATCAGGTCGTCATTCTTCTTCACCAATACTTCAATTTCCTCTTCATAATCTTCACGTGTAGCCTTGAGTTCTTCCTCCAGTTCCTTGATTCTAATCTTAGCCTTCTTCAGATCTATCATGTCGGCGCACATCTGGTTCTCCTGTCGTCGAATGTGCTGAATTAACTCCTGGATAAAAGCTGCGATTGATCTATCCTTCCTGGTGCTGATCATCTCCCAGTGTTCATCTCGGCGCCCACAAATCTGGTAGATAGCATCCTTGAGATCCTTGCGGTAGACTTCTCCAATGCGTCCCATGGCAATGTGAGCTGCCATGCTCTTTCCTAGACTCCAAGTCGGTGCATCAAAAGAAAATTCTATGGGCTCAGTGACTGGCATGAACGTCCTTCCTAGTACTTGAACTTGAATCATCCAACGCTCTTCTTCAGGTAAAGTGGCATTGTAGGTTCCCGTGAAGCTTGGTACTCCTATATTCAGGTATCTAGTGACTTCCTTCAAGTGGCGTCCAAAGGGTGTATCTTCATCCGGTTGTGTGAACTTGTTCCTTGCATCCGCCATCCTAAAGAGTAGAAAAGATGAGAGGTCAGAAGAGAAGAGAGTGAATAGTGATCTAGGTCTTTAGCTTAGTGGTCGTGTCCTACAGTCAGCATGTGCTCTGATACCATCTCTGTAGCGACCAGATCTCAAACAGTCTGATCTCTATGCTCCGGTGTCATCCCTGGATCAGTAATGCTGACACCACACAGTACTCGGAGGATTTATAGCAGAGTAGCAATCACACACTTATTACATCGAATGTCTCAAAAGAGAACTTATTACAATCAGTATGGCTTAAGGCCATCTAATAACGATAACAGCGGAAGGCTTCGAAGATAAGTGAGTCCATCAACTCCAACGGCATCACTGAGTATAGGACCAAGACCTAAAAACTCCTTAATCATCGTCTGAAAAGTCTGCAACATTAACATTGCAGCCCGAAAATGGGTCAGCACATGGAATATGCTGGCAAAGTAACACATAGGGAATAATGGAATGAAACAGCTATACTATATGCATATTTGGCTGGTGGAAAGGCTCTATGGTTACTGTTTTGTGTAAAGCCATTTTTTCCCTACTTCAAAGGAATAAATTTAATTACTATCATGGTGGTTGTTAAACATTGAGAATGGTTGACAACATTCTCAATCCCAATTAAGCATCATCATTAAGCATAACCCAACAAAATTAATTTAGAGTAACATGTTGAGATTCAATGAAAATCCAGGTACTAGATACTCAAGATGTCCATAACCGGGGACACGGCTAACCATGATTAGTTTATTACACTCTGCAGAGGTTTGCGCACTTTTCCCCACAAGACTCGATCGCCTCCGTTTGGTTTCACGCACTACATTGTGTTTGAGAAGACGGATGACGGAGACATAGTCTTTCAGAAGCGCTAGCACCTTACGATGGGTAGACCGTACCACCTACATCCCCTACATCTGCTAGTCTACCACTGTAAGAGTTCGCACGACTTAGTCTACTATGCTAGAGCCCATAATAGCTTGTGGCTGCACACGGAAGTTTCTAGTATGAATAGTCTCATGATCCCTTTGAGCCTGGGTGGCGGTCCAAAAGAAAACAGGCAAGTCCTGGAATACCCAGGTGCCTCAATCCACCCAGATGTGTGTTTAAGTTGCCACCTTAGATAAACCATTAATTAACAATCTCACATCTGTCATGGATTTCACTCACCCAATCCACGTCTACTAGCATAGCCGCATGGCATAATAAGCAAACGTAGAACTAACTCCCAAAGGTTTGATAATAAACAGGTCTACTTCCCATCCCACAATTTAATTAGATCCTAATCATGCAATGTGTGAGGATTGATCTAATGCAATAAAACTGGGTAGTAGAAAAGGTATGATCAAAGTGTTACTTGACTTGCTGATGATCCGCGAAACCTAACGATTCGAAGTATCAAGCGATGCACTCCGGGTATTCTATCGCAGACAAACAAACAAGAATACAATAAGTACTCATCTAATGCACAGATAAAACTCAAATAAGAGATCTATCTAGAAGGTTCAACTTAAGAACTCCGGTTGGCAAAAAGAATCAAATCGAACGAAGCAACGAAAGACAAACGGCGAAAGAAAACACCTTTGTTCTAGTAATCTGGATCTAGGGCAAATTTTACAGTAACAAAAACTTGTTTAAGTTGGTTAAACGGATAGAGGGTTTCGAGACGAAACTCTAGGCGCTTGAATCGCCTGATTCCAATAAACGAGCGAAAAGTTATACTAAAACGAAAATCGGATCAGGAATCGCGATTAGAAAAATCGCGGATTTAATCCGAGAAAAAGAAAAACGACGAACGCCGAATATATTTTTTCTTTTTTTTCTCTTTTTTCGGCATGGAAATCGAGGCGTGACGAACCTCGGCGGTGGAATCGTCGACGGCGGCGGCTCCGGCGGCGCATGAGGATCGAGGCGGGGCTGGGGCGGCTCGGGGCGGCGCTATTTAAAGGCTGCCCCCGGGCGGTGTCCCGCTCGGGTACGGCCCGAAGTCGGTTCGTTTTTTTTGTTATTATTATTCCGCTCAGAAGAAAAATAAAAAGAAATACTAAACGGACTCCAAAAATTCCGAAATAAATTTTCACGGGCTTCTAAAATCAAGCCTCACAATGTGAACATTTATTTGGGACCTAAATGCAATTTTGAAAAACGCATATTTTTCCTAAATTCAAATAAAACACCGAAAAACTCCAAAATAAAATATTATTTGATTTTATTATTAAATCCTCAATATTTCTTTATTTTGGGAAAGTCATTTTATTCCCTCTCTCATATTTTTGTAATAGAATTAATTGATGATAAAATAAATAAAATCAAATGATCCCATTCTCAAAATTTGAGAGAACTCAAATATGAAAATAACGAAATCCCCAACTCTCTCCGTGGGTCATTGAGTTGCGTAGAATTTCTAGGATCAACCAAAATGCAAAATAAAATATGATATGCATGATGATCTAATGTATAACATTCCAAATTGAAAATTTGGGATGTTACACATAGCCCCAAAATGACAACGGTAGATCGGTAAGAGACATCATAGATCGCACCATATCTAATAGAGTGCGATTACGATGTTCGGACACACCATTACGCCGAGGTGTTCCAGTCGGCGTGAGTTGTGAAACTATTTCACATTTCCTTAAGTGTGTGCCAAATTCATGACTCAAATATTCTCCCCCACGATTTGATCGCAAGAACTTGATTTTCCTGTCACGTTGATTCTCAACCTCACTCGGAAATTCCTTGAACTTTTCAAAGGTCTCAGACTTGTGTTTCATTAAGTAGACATACCCATATCTACTCAAGTCATCAGTGAGGGTGAGAACATAATGATAGCCACCGCGAGCCTCAACACTCATTGGACCGCACACATCAGTATGTATGATTTCCAATAAGTTGGTTGCTCGCTCCATTGTTCTGGAGAACAGAGTCTTGGTCATTTTGCCCATGAGGCATGGTTCGCACGTGTCAAATACTCATAATCAAGAGACTCCAAAAGTCCATCTGCATGGAGTTTCTTCATGCGTTTGACACCAATGTGACCAAGGCGGCAGTGCCACAAGTATGTGGGACTATCATTATCAACCTTACATCTTTTGGTATTCACACTATGAATATGTGTAACATCACGTTCGAGATTAAATAAGAATAAACCATTGACCAGCGGGGCATGACCATAAAACATATCTCTCATATAAATAGAACAACCATTATTATCAGATTTAAATGAGTAGCCATCTCGTATTAAACGAGATCCTGATACAATGTTCATGCTCAAAGCTTGCACTAAATAACAATTATTGAGGTTTAAAACTAATCCCATAGGTAAATGCAGAGGTAGCGTGCCGACGGCGATCACATCGACCTTGGAACCATTCCCGACACGCATCGTCACCTTGTCCTTCGCCAGTCTCCACTTATTCCGCAGCTCCTGTTTTGAGTTACAAATATGAGCAACCGCACCGGTATCAAATACCCAGGAGTTACTACGAGTACTGGTAAGGTACACATCAATAACATGTATATCACATATACCTTTGGTGTTGCCGGCCTTCTTGTTCGCTAAGTACTTGGGGCAGTTCCGCTTCCAGTGACCACTTCCCTTGCAATAAAAACACTTAGTCTTGGGCTTGTGTCCATTCTTTGGCTTCTTCCTGGCAGCTTGCTTACCGGGCGCGGCAACTCCCTTGCCGTCCTTCTTGAAGTTCTTTTTTACCCTTGCCTTTCTTGAACTTAGTGGTTTTATTCACCATCAACACTTGATGTTCCTTTTTGATTTCCACCTCCGCTGATTGCAGCATTGAATATACCTCAGGAATGGTCTTTTCCATCCCCTGCATATTGAAGTTCATCACAAAGCTCTTGTAGCTAGGTGGGAGCGACTGGAGGATTCTGTTAACGACCGCATCATCCGGGAGATTAACTCCCAGCTGAGACAAGCGGTTGTGCAACCCATACATTTTGAGTATGTGCTCGCTGATGGAACTATTCTCCTCCATCTTACAACTCTAGAACTTGTCGGAGACTTCATATCTCTCGACCCGGGCATGAGCTTGGAAAACCATTTTCAGCTCTTGGAACATCTCATATGCTCCGTGTTGCTCAAAACGCTTCTGGAGCACCGGTTCTAAGCTGTAAAGCTTGCCGCACTGAACCAGGGAATAATCATCAGCATGGGACTGCCAGGCATTCATAACATCTTGGTTTGCTGGGGGTGGTGCTTCACCTAGCGGTGCTTCAAGGACATATGCTTTCTTGGCAGCTATGAGGATGATCCTGAAGTTCCGGACCCAATCCGTATAGTTGCTACCATCGTCTTTCAGCTTGGTTTTCTCTAGGAACGCGTTGAAGTTGAGGACAACATTAGCGTGGGCCATTTGATCTACAAGACATATTGTAAAGATTTTAGACTAAGTTCATGGTAATTAAGTTCATCTAATCAAATTATTTAATGAACTCCCACTCAGATAGACATCCCTCTAGTCATCTAAGTGATACATGATCCGATTCAACTAGGCCATGTCCGATCATCACGTGAGACGGACTAGTCATCATCGGTGAACATCTTCATGTTGATCGTATCTTCTATACGACTCATGTTCAACCTTTCGGTCTTCTGTATTCCGAGGCCATGTCTGTACATGCTAGGCTCGTCAAGTCAACCTAAGTGTTTTGCGTGTGTAAATCTGGCTTACACCCGTTGTATGCGAACGTTAGAACCTATCACACCCGATCATCACGTGGTGCTTCGGAAGAACGGACCTTAGCAACGGTGCACAGTTAGGGGGAACACTTTCTTGAAATTATTGTGAGGGATCATCTTATTTATGCTACCGTCGTTCTAAGCAAATAAGATGTAAAACATGATAAACATCACATGCAATCAAATACTGACATGATATGGCCAACATCATTTTGCTCCTTTTTGATCTCCATCTTCGGGGCGCCATGATCATCGTTGTCACCGGCATGACACCATGATCTCCATCATCGTGTCTTCATGAAGTTGTCTCGTCAACTAGTACTTCTACTACTATGGCTAACAGTTAGCGATAAAGTGAAGTAATTACATGACGTATAAGTTGGCACGCAGGTCATAAATAAATTAAGACAACTCCTATGGCTCCTGCCGATTGTCATACTCATCGACATGCAAGTCGTGATTCCTATTACAAGAACATGATCAATCTCATACATCACATCCTTTTGGCCATATCACATCACACGGCATATGCTGCAAAAACAAGTTAGACGTCCTCTAATTGTTGTTGCAAGTTTTTTACGTGGCTGCTATAGGTTTCTAGCAAGAACGTTTCTTACCTATGCCAAAACCACAACGTGATATGCCAATTTCTATTTACCCCTCATAAGGACCCTTTTCATCGAATCCGATCCGACTAAAGTGGGAGAGACAGACACCCGTTAGCCACCTTATGCAACTAGTGCATGTCAGTCGGTGGAACCAATCTCACGTAAGCATACGTGTAATGTCGGTCCGGGCCTCTTCATCCCACGATGCCGCCGAATCAAGATAAGACTAGTAACGGCAAGTAAATTGACAAAATCGATGCCCACAACAACTTGTGTTCTACTCGTGCATAGAAACTACGCATAGACCTAGCTCTGATACCACTGTTGGGGATCGTAGCAGAAATTTAAAATTTTCTACGCATCACCAAGATCAATCTATGGAGTCATCTAGCAATGAGGGGAAGAGGAGTGCATCTACATACCCTTGTAGATCGCGAGCGGAAGCGTTCAAGAGAACGGGGATGATGGAGTCGTACTCGTCGTGATCCAAATCACCGATGATCCTAGCGTCGAACGGACGACACCTCCGCGTTCAACACACGTACGACCGAGGACGTTCCCCACGCCTTGATCCAGCAAGGAGGAGGGAGAGGTTGAGGAAGAGGGCTCCAACAGCAGCACGACGGCGTGGTGGTGGTGGAGCAGCAGTACTTCGGCAGGGCTTCGCCAAACTCTTGCGGAGGAGGAGAGGGGCTGGGGAGGGGAGGGGCTATGCCTTGTATGTGGTGTACATCCCTCCCCTTTCCCCTCTATTTATAGGGGAAGGAGGAAGGGGGTCGGCCCCCTCTAGATGAGATCTAGAGGGGGGGCGGCCAAGGGGAGGGGGCTTGTCCCCCAAGCAAGGGGGCGCCCCCCTTAGGGTTTCCCCCCAACCCTAGGCGCATGGGCCCAAGGAGGGATGCGCCCAGCCCATGTAGGGCTGGTTCCCTTTCCTATACGGCCCATTAGGCCCTTCGAGAGAGGTGGCCCCTCCCGGTGGACCCCCGGAACCGCTCCGGTGGCCTCGGTACAATACCGATATGCCCCCGAACCTTTCCGGTGACCGTATGAAAACTTCCTACATATAAATCTTCACCTCCGGACATTCCGGAAACTCCTCGTGACGTCCGGGATCTCATCCGGGACTCCGAACAACATTCAGTAATCACATACAAGTCTTCCTAATAACCCTAGCATCATCGAACCTTAAGTGTGTAGACCTTACGGGTTCGAGAACCATGCAGACATGACCGAGAAAACTCTCCGGCCAATAACCAACAGTGGGATTTGGATACCCATGTTGGCTCCCACATGTTCCACGATGATCTCATCGGATGAACCACAGTGTCGAGGATTCAAGCAATCCCGTATACAATTCCCTTTGTCAATCGGTACGTTACTTGCCCGAGATTCGATCGTCGGTATCCCAATACCACGTTCAATCTTGTTACTGGCAAGTCACTTTACTCATTCCGTAATGCATGATCCCGTGACCAACTACTTAGTCACACTGAGCTCATTATGATGATGCATTACCGAGTGGGCCCAGAGATACCTCTCCGTCATACGGAGTGACAAATCCCAGTCTCGATTCATGCCAACCCAACAGACACTTTCGGAGATACCTGTAGTGTACCTTTATAGCCACCCAGTTACGTTGTGACGTTTGGTACACCCAAAGCACTCCTATGGTATCTGGGAGTTGCACAATCTCATGGTCTAAGGAAATGATACTTAACACTTAGAAAAGCTCTAGCAGACGAACTACACGATCTTGTGCTATGCTTAGGATTGGGTCTTGTCCATCACATCATTCTCCTAATAATGTGATCCCATTATCAATGACATCCAATGTCCACGGTCAGGAAACCGTAACCATCTATTGATCAACGAGCTAGTCAACTAGAGGCTCACTAGGGACATGTTGTGGTCTATGTATTCAGACATGTATTACAATTTCCGGATAACACAATTATAGCATGAACAATAGACAATTATCATGAACAAGGAAATATAATATTAAACATTTTATTATTGCCTCTAGGGCATATTTCCAACAATAGCATGTCCCCAACAATAAGAATGTCATATTTGTTCTTGACAGTAGGAAGAGGAAATTTAAAACCTCCAATAGTAATTGTTGAAATGTTTCCAATAGAATTGATACTCTGGACTTGAGGTTGTTTCCTCGGAAAGTGTACCGTATGCGCATTATGATACGTCTCCAACATATCTATAATTTTTTATTGCTCCATGCTATATTATCTACTGTTTTGGACTATATTGGGCTTTATTTTTCCACTTTTATATTATTTTTGGGACTAACCGATTAACCGGAGGCCCAGCCCAGAATTGCTATTTTTTGCCTATTTCAGTGTTTCAGATAAACGGAATATCAAACGGAGTCCAAACGGAATAATATCTTCGGGAACGTGATTTTCTCACCGAACGTGATCCAGGAGACTTGGACCCTGCTCCAAGGAACAAAAGAGGCAGTCATGAGGGTGGGGGCGCGCCCCCTCCCAAGGCGCGCCCCCCTACCTTGTGGGCCCCTCGTTGCTCCTCCGGCGTACTTATTCCTCCTATATATACCCACGTACCCCCAAACTATCAGAACAGGAGCCAAAAACCTAATTCCACCGCCACAACTTTTTGTATGCACGAGATCCCATCTCGGGGCCTGTTCTGGAGCTCCGTCGGAAGAGGGCCGTCATCACGGAGGGCTTCTACATCATCATAGCCTCTCCGATGAAGTGTGAGTAGTTTACCTCGGACCTTCGGGTCCATAGTTAGTAGCTCGATGGCTTCTTCTCTCTCTTTGAATCTCAATACAAAGTTCTCCCCCTCTCTTGTGGAGATCTATTCGATGTAATCTTCTTTTTGCGGTGTGTTTGTTGAGACTGATGAACTATGGGTTTATGATCAAGTCTATCTATGAATAATATTTGAATCTTCTCTGAATTCTTTTATGTATGATTGGTTATCTTTGCAAGTCTCTTCGAATTATCCGTTTGGTTTGGCCAACTAGATTGGTAGTTCTTGCCATGGGAGAAGTGCTTAGCTTTGGGTTCGATCTTGCAGTGTCCTTACCCAGTGACATAAGGGGCAGCAAGGCACGTATTGTATCGTTGCTATCGAGGATAACAAGATGGGGTTTATTTCATATTGCATGAATTTATCTATCTACATCATGTCATCTTGCTTAAGGCGTTACTCTATTTTTAACTTAATACTCTAGATGCATGCTGGATAGCGGTCGATGAGTGGAGTAATAGTAGTAGATGCAGAATCATTTCGATCTACTTGTCACGGACGTGATGCCTATATACATGATCATGCCTAGATATTCTCATAACTATGCTCAATTCTGTCAATTGCTCAACGGTAATTTGTTCACCCACCGTAGAATACTTATGCTCTTGAGAGAAGCCACCAGTGAAACCTATGGCCCCCGGGTCTATTCTCATCATATCAATCTCCATTACTTTAATCTTGCTTTGCTTTTTTACTTTGCCTTACTTTTTTACTTTGCCTCTTTATACCAAAATACCAAAAATATTATATCTATCAGATCTCACTCTCGTAAGTGACCGTGAAGGGCTTGACAACCCCTAATCGCGTTGGTTGCGAGTAGCTATCGCTTTGTGCAGGTACGAGGGACTTGAGCGTGGGCTCCTACTGGATTGATACCTTGGTTCTCAAAAACTGAGGGAAATACTTACGCTACTCTACTGCATCATCCCTTCCTCTTCGGGGAAAACCAACGCAAGCTCAAGACGTAGCACATTACCATTAACATGAAAAGTGACATTGCCTTTGGTGCAATCAATAACAGCCCCTACAATATTCAAAAAGGGTCTTCCAAGAATAATAAACATACTATCGTCCTCGGGAATATCAAAATAACAAAGTCCGTTAAAATAGTAACGTTTGCAACCACAACAGGCACATCCTCACAAATACCGACAGGTATAGCAGTTGATTTGTCAGCCATTTGCAAAGATATTTCAGTAGGTGTCAACTTATTCAAATCAAGTCTACGATATAAAAAGAGAGGCATAACACTGACACCGGCTCCAAGATCACATAAAGCAGTTTTAACATAGTTTCTTTTAATGGAGCATGGTATAGTTGGTACTCTTGGATCTCCAAGTTTCTTTGGTATTCCACCCTTAAAAGTATAATTAGCAAGCATGGTGGAAATTTCAGCTTCCGGTATCTTTCTTTTATTAGTAACAATATCCTTCATGTACTTAGCATAAGGATTCATTTTAAGCATATCAGTAAAACACATACGCAAAAAGATAGGTCTAATCATTTCAGCAAAGCGCTCAAAATCCTCATCATCCTTTTTCTTGGATGGTTTAGGAGGAAAGGGCATGGGTTTTTGAACCCATGGTTCCCTTTCTTTACCGTGCTTCCTAGCAACAAAGTCTCTCTTATCATAATGTTGATTATTTGATTGTGGGTTATCAAGATCAACAACAGGTTCAACCTCTACATCATTGTCATTGCTAGGTTGTGCATCAACATGAACATCATCATTAACATTATCACTAGGTTCATGTTCATCACCAGATTGTGTTTCAGCATCAGAGATAGAAATATCATTGGGATTCTCAGGTGTGTCAACAACAGGTTCACTAGAAGCATGCAAAGTCCTATCATTTTTCTTTTTCTTCTTTTTAGAAGGACTAGGTGCATCTATATTAGTTCTCTAAGAATCTTGCTCAATTCTCTTAGGATGGCCCTTAGGATACAAAGGTTCCTGAGTCATTTTACCACCTCTAGTCATAACTCTAACAACATTATTATTTTTCTTACTATTTAATTCATTGAGCAATTCATTCTGAGCTTTAAGTACTTGTTCTACTTGAGTGGTAACCATAGAAGCATGTTTACTAATAAGTTTAAGTTCTCCTTTAACACTAGCCTTATAATCACTCAAGTGTTCAATCATATAAGCATTATGTTTCAATTGTCTACCAACATAAGCATTGAAGTCTTCTTGTTTAACCATACAATTATCAAACTCATCTAAGCATTGGCTAGCAAACTTAGTAGGAGGGATTTCGGCTTTATCATATCCATAGAGAGAATTTACCTTTACTACCTGTGTCGGGTTATCAATACCATGTGTTTCTTCAACAGGCGGTAAATTAAGACCATGTATTTCTTCAACGGGAGGTAAATTCTTAACATCCTCAGCTTTAATACCTTTTTATTTCATAGATTTCTTTGCCTCTTGCATATCTTCAGGACTGAGAAATAGAATACCCCTTTTCTTCGGAGTTGGCTTAGGAGTTGGTTCAGGAAGTGTCCAATTATTTTCATTAGTCAACATATTATTCAATAGAATTTCAGCTTGATCAACAGTTCTTTCCCTGAAAACACAACCAACACAACTATCCAGGTGGTCTCTGGAAGCATCGGTTAGTCCATTATAAAACATATCAAGTATTTCATTTTCCTTGAGAGGATGATCAGGCAAAGCATTAAGTAATTGGAGAAGCCTCCCCCAAGCTTGTGGGAGACTCTTGTCACATCCCTAGCTGCTGGTAGTGCTCTAGGCTAGCTTCATGTGTGCATCATGTCTATATTTTTGAAACTTGAATTGAGGAATTTTGAAAGCCTCAAAACTCTAGATAAAAGAAGGGCAAAAACCCTAAAAATCTCATTCATTGTTCCAAAATGCTCTTCCTAAATGTTTGATAATTTTTGGCAAGGGTTCTGGTCCCAACCAAAATATTGAACATTTTAGGAGGATTTATTTTTGTGACTTTGAATTTAATTCATTAGCTATTTGAATTTGAATTATATTCATATAATTAGAATATAATTTCAAGTACCCCTGAAATATTTTATAAGCTTTTGGAAAAGTCCATCTAGCAATATAAAATATTCAGAGGAGCTTTGGCATTGTTTGAATTAGTATTTTTAATTCAAAACAGTGGCAAAAGAATTAAATAAAAGAAAAACAGAACAGAAATAAAAAAAAGAGCAGAAACTACTTGGCGCTTACCTGTCCAGACTGGCGGCCCAGCACTGTAGCTGGCTGGCCCAGCCCACTTACCTCCTCGCTCGTCGTCTTCCTCCTGCCAGTAGGCAGGAGCGAACACACGCGCGCACCGCGGAGCCGTCCACCTCCTGCTTCGCGCTAGAGGCCGCCCTTCGTCCTAATCCGCGCCACGGAGACGCCCAGCACCTTCCCGCTCACTCTCCCCCTTCCCTGGCCCTCTCCTTCCCCCCCCATCGCTCGTCCCCGAGCTCGGTCTGGAGCAGCCATGGCCGCCACCCATCATCCTCGCGGCCACCAGCCACCCCTCGCCCTTCCGCCGACTCCAGAAGCACCGAAGAAACCTCCTCGTCCCCCCAATCGAGCTACGGGACGCCGGGAGGCCCTGCATCGCTGTCAACCGTCGTCTTCAACCTCCGGATCTGACGGCCCCCTCCGATCAATTTGCGGCCTCAGCGTGTCCCCGGCTACACCGAGTTGCTCCCCTTCACCGCTGTGAGCGCCCGCTTCGACTCCCCCTCTTCCCCGGCCTCTCCGCGTCCTCTAGGCCGTAGTTGCACGGACGCCGAAGCTCCACCACCGCATATGCTCGCCGCCGCCGCCGCTACACACCGTCCCTGGCATCCCCACGGCCACCGTTGGATGCGCGCGAGTGAGGGCCTCCTCCCGGTGCCCTTCGCTCTCCTAGCCTGCTCCCTTGTGCACTGCAACGCCGCGCTCGCTCGGAGCCGAGCTCCGGCCGCCGCTTCGCTCGCCGCTGCCGACACCACAGTCCCACCCCGCACTTGCCACGGCCACCACCCGAAGCGCCGATGCAGCCGCTCTCGAACGCCACCAGCCGCGCAACCTCTCGTGGCCGGAGATGGCCAGACGAGGAGCGCCACCGCGTCTGCTTACCGCCGGCGTTTAGTCGCCGGTTTAGATGACATGGCTCGTCATTAACTGTTAACAGCCCCGCTAATTAACCCCCAGGGTCTATGACAGTGGGCCCCGCGAGCTAATTACTTCTGTTAGGACTTAAATAGTCACATAACTAGCACTGTGACACTGACCAAAGGGTCCCACAGGTCAGATTTGACCTGGACAACGCCCGTTGACTTGCTGACGTCACCGTGAAGTCATGCTGACGCAGTAATAGGTTTTCTGGATTTAATTTATTTCTGAAAAATCCAGAAAATGCCTAAAACTTCTAAAAATCATAGAAAATTAACCGTAACTCCAAATTAAATAAATTATATATGAAAAATTATCAGAAAAATTCAAGGAATCCATCTGTACCATTTTCATGCATGTTAGAACAACTTATAGCTGCTGTTTAGCACAAATCATATAAAGGGCATTTAAATAATCACATATGGAGTTTAAATTTGAATCTTGTATTCAAACCAACCCCATTTAACTTGTTGCTAGATGCATTAGCCCAAAACACATTCATTTTGCCATGTCATGATCATGCATCATATTGTGCATTGCATTGATTGTGTTTCTTTCTGTGTTGCCGGTATTTGTCCCCTCTCGATAGACGTGATACCGATGATGTGATCGTTGACACTGATGAAGACTAAATGTTATCTTCAGAAGTGCCAGGCAAGCAAAACCCCCTTGTTCATTCCGATAAAATCCCACTCTCTCGCTCCTGCTCTCTTTTACTGCATTAGGACAACAACGACATATTTGATACTTGCTGCGGTAGCTGAACCCTTTATCCTTTGCATGACCTGTCATTGCCACAGTAAATAGATGAAACCCACTAGCATGAGTAGGAGTTGTTTGAGCCCTGATGTGCCTACTCATTCATGCTTGTTTGTCATGCCTACTACTGCTTAGAGTTGAGTCAGGTCTGATTCATCGGGGATGAATCAGAGGCGTGTGAACATGTCCTACTGTGTGTGAGCTAAGTGTGTGAACACGATTTGGTAAAGGTAGCGGTGAGAGGCCATGTAGGAGTACATGGTGGGTTGTCTCATTGCAGCCGTCCTCAGGAACTGAGTTCTGTGTTTGTGATCCATGATCAGCTACTACCACGCATTGGGCCCGAAACCAATGGACCCTCTCGGCTTCTTGATCACCCTTGTCCTCTGTCCAGGAGTTGCAAGTAGTTTCTGGTGTTTGTAGTATGCTGGAGGCCGTGGGCAGCGCTGACCGTAGGGGTGGGCTGTGATGCGGTAGGCACGTGGCACGGTGTACCGGGCGCCCGTTTGGTGTCTCGGGAACCCTGTTCACATCGTTTGGGGCTGTGAGCGAAACTCCGGCCGGATCTCCTCATGGATGGAACCCGAATAGGCGATAAACCTGGACTAGAGACTTAGGTGATTAGGTAGGTCGTGGCCGACACCCACGTTGGGCTTCCGCTTGAAGGTTGCCGAGTACATGTCGTGTAAACGGCGGTAAGTGGTGAGAGCGTGTGTGAAGAAGTACACCCCTGCAGGGTTAACCTAATCTATTCGAATAGCCGTGTCCACGGAAAAGGACCTCTGGGTTGCTTATATCAGTTCATAGACAAGTGAAAGTGGATACTCTAAAATACGCAAGACAAGCGTGAGTGCTATGGATGGCGTTCTCGTAGGGAGACGGGAGCGGATCCATAGTGGTGTATTGATATGGTGAATATGTGGACTCGTGTGCGCCACCTCAAAAAAATTACTCACAGTCGTAGTTCAGGATAGCCACCGAGTCAAAGCTGGCTTGCTGCAGTTAAACCCCACCATCCCTTTGTTGATAATGATGCATATGTAGATAGTTCTGATGTAAGTCTTGCTGGGTACATTTGTACTCACGTTTGCCTATTTTATGTTTTTGCAGAGAGACTTCAGTCTCACTAGTATTTCCGCGTGGTCTTCGACGTTTAGCTTGTTACCTCAGCTACGATCTTGTGCCTCGGCAGGATTTGGTAGATAGTCAGGCTTCTCAGCCTTTTTCATTTATAGGTGTCTGTACTCAGACATGATAGCTTCCGCTTGTGCTTGATTTGTATGCTCTGAATGTTGGGTCATGAGACCCATGTTTGTAATATCTCGCTCCTCGGAGCCTATTGAATAGATTACTTGAGTCATAGAGTCATGTTGTGATGCCATGTTGTATTTGCACATATCGAGCATATTGTGTGTATGTTATTGAAATGCTTGGTATGTGTGGGATCTGACCATCTAGTTGTTTATCTTTAGTAGCCTCTCTTACGGGGAAATGTCTCCTAGTGTTTCCACCGAGCCATGGTAGCTTGCTACTGCTCCGGAACACTTAGGCTGGCCGGCATGTGTCCTTCTTCGTTCATGTGTCTGTCCCTTCGGGGAAATGTCACGCGGTGAATACCGGAGTCCTGCTAGCCCAGTGCTACAGCCTGGATTCACTCGCTGATGACCGACACGTTCGATGCTAGGTCATGGATGCCTGTCCCTGTAAGTCTGTGCCGCTTTGGGTTTACGACTAGCCATGTCAGCCCGGGCTCCTTATCATATGGATGCTAGCGACACTGTCATATACGTGTGCCAAAAGGCGCAAACGGTCCCGGGCAAAGGTAAGGCGACACCCGTGGGAATACCGTGCGTGAGGCCGCAAAGTGATATGAGGTGTTACATGCTAGATCGATGTGGCATTGAGTCGGGGTCCTGACAGCGTTGGTATCAGAGCTTGACTGCCTGTAGGATTACCAAGCCAAACTGGTCGAAGTTGAGTCTAGAAATTCTTTAGTTATATAAGGGAATTGATTGTGGGATGGAACGTAAGGCTCTTTTTACTCCTTATACCTCATGGCCTTCTGATCTGAGTCATCATCTTCTCTTCTACGGGGATTAAGAACTAGGCTTTCTCTTCTTTCTATCAGGATCACGTGTTACTAATCAGTAGACTTATAAGATTGTTGGATTTAAGTCTCAGTTCAGTTCCTACTACTTCCGTATGTTAATTGTTGATCTCGAAACCTTGATATCGTGCTTCTGAGTGGTTATGCCACCATTTTGTGAATGTCTCAAATCTTTTCTGAGCATTTACAGCCGTTATGCTGTCCGAGTCATCCCAGGTTTCTAAATAGTTTGAAGCAATTTGCAAAATCCTTTCCCTCTGGTTTCGATGTTCCTTTATGCCAGCTCAATCACACTAATTGTTGAGTTGAGGTAATTTATTGCCCTGACATATATGTTGGAGCTATTATTATGACCCTAGGTGTCTTAGGGGATCACCTAGTAATTTAGCCATGATTGGTGTCCCAGTGTGACGATTCTGGCCTTTATCCTCGAAAGCATCCCGTGATGCTACTTAGTAGTAGGTATTCTACTCCTGGGTTCTGAACCCGAGATTCACTCTACCTACTTCATGTTGATAGTAATTGCTAGTGCCTTTAGGATATTAGTAACCTTTGCGATAGTCCTTGAAGTCCGTGGTATCTTCTTCTTCCAAATACCATGAACTACTTATGGCAGAAGTTCCTCGTTGAACTGAAATATCACAACAGGATTATTCTTGAGGAGTTCTCCATTCATAAATCGTGACTCTGCCAGTTCTACCTTTCTGCATGGGTTATCCGGAAGAATTATGTTGAGCTCGGTTCGACATACTAATTTATGCATCCACAACTCAGAAAGTTATATGTTCCTTTGAGTTGTCCCTCTTTAGTTGTCTACTGACCTTCGTCTATCAATTGATAGTCAAGAGTATGCGCGCGTTCGTTTGTCGATGCCTATTACTCTTGTGGCCCGTCAAGCCATTCCGTCCTGAATGACTAGGAGAAACAAACTCCAGTACCTCATCCATATTTAGGATTGGGTCAAAGTAGTTGTGTTCCGCAGATCAAGTTACAATCCAGCTTCTGGTCTGCTCTACCCTGAAGTATTACCTTCTTTATGACAGGAATTTCATGAGAATTGCACCACCTTTTGTGAATTCTTGACATAGTGATACTTCTCGCCATCCTTTTTCATTCCTCGGTTTCGTGTTGATGCAACCGGAATACCGACAAATGAATTGTGATGTGTGAAATCAATACTCCTAGCAACCTCGTTGCTTGGTAGTTAAAGGATAATAATTTTATTCTTAGTATGTTGGTTATTGAATCACCATTCTAAGATTGATCGTGCTACCTAGTCCTTATTTCCTGGTGCACTCTTTGATTGATGAGTTAGGATTTGTCAAGTCCTCGCTCATTTGATCATATCATCTTGCCCTGAAAAGTAAGATTGTTCTCGAGCTTAGTAACATATCGGTGGTTCGTGATTTTCCGAAGATCTTCTCGGAAGTACTACCAGGTCGTCACCTGACCGTTATGTTGAGCCCGTGATCAAGTTGGTTTCTTATGAACCACCTTCTTTCCAAGAATCGGTGTTAGATATCCCTGAGCTAGTTGGTTAAGCTGGACAACAACTTGGAGAGTTGGAAGATAAAAACTTGTCTGACTTAGTTCGTTCCAAAGGGATATTCTTGTGTAGTGTGTGTTGAAGAAAGATGATATCTTCATCGATTGGTCCCTGTGATCAGTTGCTGGACCTATTGTCTTATCAATCCCTTGATTTGAGTGTGGGCTATCGTCAAATCAAATCAGTACCAACGATGCTCGTAATGTCGTCCTACTCGTGGTTGATCCCTCGAGCATACACCATTACATCTTTGGTCTGACCAATGCTATCACCGTGTTCACATGATGGTGGAAGTCCAGTGATATGGAAATTCCGATGAGTTGCTGTTGAGCCCATCAGTAGCATTTTGTCTCCCCCCATGAATCATGTTGAACATCAACCTAGTGTTGGAAACTTGTGTAAGCATTTCTTCGTGTTTCGTTCATGAAGCATATGTTTGAATGAAAGTAGTGATTTTCCCTAATTCATGTGCATATGATGCAAGTTGCCGCCATGAATTTGAGGAAGATTGTTTTGTTTCCCTGGAATCATTCCAAATTAGTCATGCACACGTGCGAAGTATTCTGTGGTCTGGAGACTTGCAACCTTCATTCCATATGTGTCCCGAGCACACCAAGCCACTGATTGATTTGTTCAAGGGGAAGAAGTTCCTTCATAAGAGCTAATCATATGACTTATGCAAGGATTCGTTATCCACGGTAATGGTTCCCAACCAGAACTCGGTAGTGTTTTATTGTAAGACTACCACGTGATCATGCTTGTCCGGGACAACGTGTTCACATGTTTGTAGCAGAACCAGCTCATGTTTTGGAGCTTACTATCGTAGTTCATTTCCCGAGAATCTCGCAACGTCATCTCGTCGATTTGTGTTGCAAACTTTCATTTTTCTTTCTAGACTTGATGAGTCTGGGATATCCTGACACCAACCAGATCTGAATCTCAGGCAGATATGATGGTTGGAACATTCTCCAAGAACTATAATATTGGTCCCTCGATAACCGGTAAAGTGGATGTCGTGGCCAACACACCCAGCCGGAAGACCTGTTATTATAATATCTTGATTGAGGAAGTTGGCCACCTCCCCATAGGGATTTCGTAGGATTTACTCCCTAGTTGCCCCTATGGATTTTGAGATCCCGAAGTCCGACCTTTTACTTGATGTCCTAGATACCAGACCATTTCTATGAATGGGTTACACTAGCACATCAAGGAGAACATTAGAAGCGGAGTGCTAAATGTTTCTCGGTCGATCATCCAGATTTTGTTTCCTTGGCCTCGCTAAGATGAAATCTGAGAAGGTGTTATCTTTCTTTGCATCTACATCCTCCATCATCATTCATCATGGTAGCAAGTTGTGTTGCCGGACCCTTGACACGGATGTTGGTAAAACCTTGATGAATATGAAAATGCTCAAGTTCTTGAGAGCACGCACAAGCACTACGTGTTATCATCATCTCTAACTGGGATTCCTCTCAGTTTCCTCGGCAAATGCTATGACCTTTTCAAACAGTGAATTCACTCTCTTTTGTTGGGTTCTTCTCCAGTTACCAGAATCATTCCCAGCATTTGCATTTTGTTCCTAGCTTGCACCGCCAATGTGCCATTCTACCATGGGTCTCTTCCATTTCCGGTGATAAGCAAAAATCATACATTGCGTTGTCTTCAACAAGGTAGTCCACATCATCCAAGTCCGAGTATGCCATTCTACCGACCCCCTCCAAACGATTGCTCGAGAATTGCCTTAGGCTGGTTTAAAGAGTCTCAATGATCTCTGAATCAAAAGTAATTCTTTTTGCCACTTAAGGGGATATCTCTACGAGTCACCTTCCCTAAGGTGTATCGTTATGGTATCATGGCAACTCAACTCCTCGCTGCGTTAACAACCGTTCACCACCTTCTTAGGTGTGGAATCGTTGTCTACCTAGTGAACCTTCGTCATCTGTTCCACTCCATTTCTCTAGAGGTGTGCTTCATCTCTCAGCTCGAGAGATGTTGCTATGTCTCATTCCGTGAGTTAATCCTGAGTTGTTCGATCTTCGAGAAGATCGACCCTTCTAGAGCCTCCTTCTTCCCTCCATGTCATGTTGACAGGATTTCTCAGAGCAAGACTTCAAGACAATAATGGTGTTCAAATCAACGTTCATTTGAAGTGCCACCTGGATCGTGAAGATTATACTAGTTTGCGTTTCCCCTTCATCCTACCCTACGCTTGAATCTCGAGACGAGATTCTTGTTTAGTGGGGGTGAGTTGTCACATCCCTAGCTGCTGGTAGTGCTCTAGGCTAGCTTCATGTGTGCATCATGTCTATATTTTTGAAACTTGAATTGAGGAATTTTGAAAGCCTCAAAACTCTAGATAAAAGAAGGGAAAAAACCCTAAAAATCTCATTCATTGTTCCAAAATGCTCTTCCTAAATGTTTGATAATTTTTGGCAAGGGTTCTGGTCCCAACCAAAATATTGAACATTTTAGGAGGATTTATTTTTGTGACTTTGAATTTAATTCATTAGCTATTTGAATTTGAATTATATTCATATAATTAGAATATAATTTCAAGTACCCCTGAAATATTTTATAAGCTTTTGGAAAAGTCCATCTAGCAATATAAAATATTCAGAGGAGCTTTGGCATTGTTTGAATTAGTATTTTTAATTCAAAACAGTGGCAAAAGAATTAAATAAAAGAAAAACAGAACAGAAATAAAAAAAAGAGCAGAAACTACTTGGCGCTTACCTGTCCAGACTGGCGGCCCAGCACTGTAGCTGGCTGGCCCAGCCCACTTACCTCCTCGCTCGTCGTCTTCCTCCTGCCAGTAGGCAGGAGCGAACACACGCGCGCACCGCGGAGCCGTCCACCTCCTGCTTCGCGCT
>NC_041390.1:474700948-474769155 GCF_002162155.2 Triticum dicoccoides
GGTCTGGAGCAGCCATGGCCGCCACCCATCATCCTCGCGGCCACCAGCCACCCCTCGCCCTTCCGCCGACTCCAGAAGCACCGAAGAAACCTCCTCGTCCTCCCAATCGAGCTACGGGACGCCGGGAGGCCCTGCATCGCTGTCAACCGTCGTCTTCAACCTCCGGATCCGACGGCCCCCTCCGATCAATTTGCGGCCTCAGCGTGTCCCCGGCTACACCGAGTTGCTCCCCTTCACCGCTGTGAGCGCCCGCTTCGACTCCCCCTCTTCCCCGGCCTCTCCGCGTCCTCTAGGCCGTAGTTGCACGGACGCCGAAGCTCCACCACCGCATATGCTCGCCGCCGCCGCCGCTACACACCGTCCCTGGCATCCCCACGGCCACCGTTGGATGCGCGCGAGTGAGGGCCTCCTCCCGGTGCCCTTCGCTCGCCTAGCCTGCTCCCTTGTGCACTGCAACGCCGCGCTCGCTCGGAGCCGAGCTCCGGCCGCCGCTTCGCTCGCCGCTGCCGACACCACAGTCCCACCCCGCACTTGCCACGGCCACCACCCGAAGCGCCGATGCAGCCGCTCTCGAACGCCACCAGCCGCGCAACCTCTCGTGGCCGGAGATGGCCAGACGAGGAGCGCCACCGCGTCTGCTTACCGCCGGCGTTTAGTCGCCGGTTTAGATGACATGGCTCATCATTAACTGTTAACAGCCCCGCTAATTAACCCCCAGGGTCTATGACAGTGGGCCCCGCGAGCTAGTTACTTCTGTTAGGACTTAAATAGTCACATAACTAGCACTGTGACACTGACCAAAGGGTCCCACAGGTCAGATTTGACCTGGACAACGCCCGTTGACTTGCTGACGTCACCGTGAAGTCATGCTGACGCAGTAATAGGTTTTCTGGATTTAATTTATTTCTGAAAAATCCAGAAAATGCCTAAAACTTCTAAAAATCATAGAAAATTAACCGTAACTCCAAATTAAATAAATTATATATGAAAAATTATCAGAAAAATTCAAGGAATCCATCTGTACCATTTTCATGCATGTTAGAACAACTTATAGCTGCTGTTTAGCACAAATCATATAAAGGGCATTTAAATAATCACATATGGAGTTTAAATTTGAATCTTGTATTCAAACCAACCCCATTTAACTTGTTGCTAGATGCATTAGCCCAAAACACATTCATTTTGCCATGTCATGATCATGCATCATATTGTGCATTGCATTGATTGTGTTTCTTTCTGTGTTGCCGGTATTTGTCCCCTCTCGATAGACGTGATACCGATGATGTGATCGTTAACACTGATGAAGACTCAATGTTATCTTCAAAAGTG
This sequence comes from Triticum dicoccoides, assembly GCF_002162155.2. Lineage (NCBI taxonomy): Eukaryota > Viridiplantae > Streptophyta > Magnoliopsida > Poales > Poaceae > Triticum > Triticum dicoccoides. The sequence goes on from NC_041390.1 coordinate 474,702,278, forward strand.
CCAGGCAAGCAAAACCCCCTTGTTCATTCCGATAAAATCCCACTCTCTCGCTCCTGCTCTCTTTTACTGCATTAGGACAACATCGATTCATCTGTTACTTGCTGCGGTAGCTGAACCCCTTTATCCTTTGCATGACCTGTCATTCCACAGTAAATAGATGAAACCCACTAGCATGAGTAGGAGTTGTTTGAGCCCTGTTGTGCCTACTCATTCATGTTTGTTTGTCATGCCTGCTACTGCTTAGAGTTGAGTCAGGTCTGATTCATCGGGGATGAATCAGAGGCATGTGAACCTGTCCTACTGTGTGTGAGCTAAGTGTGTGAACACGATTTGGTAAAGGTAGCGGTGAGAGGCCATGTAGGAGTACATGGTGGGTTGTCTCATTGCAGCCGTCCTCAGGAACTGAGTTCTGTGTTTGTGATCCATGATTCAGCTACTACCACGCATTGGGCCCGAAACCAATGGACCCTCTCGGCTTCTTGATCACCCTTGTCCTCTGTCCAGGAGTTGCAAGTAGTTTCTGGTGTTTTTAGTATGCTGGAGGCCGTGCGCAGCGCTGACCGTAGGGGTGGGCTGTGATGCGGTAGGCACGTGGCCGGGTAAACCGGGCGCCCGTTTGGTGTCACGGAACCCTGTTCACATCGTTTGGGGCTGTGAGCGAAACTCCGGCCGGATCTCCTCATGGATGGAACCCGAATAGGCGATAAACCTGGACTAGAGACTTAGGTGATTAGGTAGGTCATGGCCGACACCCACGTTGGGCTTCCGCTTGAAGGTTGCCGAGTACATGTCGTGTAAACGGCGGTAAGTGGTGAGAGCGTGTGTGAAGAAGTACACCCCTGCAGGGTTAACCTAATCTATTCGAATAGCCGTGTCCACGGAAAAGGACCTCTGGGTTGCTTATATCAGTTCATAGACAAGTGAAAGTGGATACTCTAAAATACGCAAGATAAGCGTGAGTGCTATGGATGGCGTTCTCGTAGGGAGACGGGAGCGGATCCATAGTGGTGTATTGATATGGTGAATATGTGGACTCGTGTGCGCCACCTCAAAAGAGTTACTCGCAGTCGTAGTTCAGGATAGCCACCGAGTCAAAGCTGGCTTGCTGCAGTTAAACCCCACCATCCCCTTTGTTGATAATGATGCATATGTAGATAGTTCTGATGTAAGTCTTTCTGGGTACATTTGTACTCATGTTTGCCTATTTATGTTTTTGCAGAGAGACTTCGGTCTCGCTAGTAGTTTCGCGTGGACTTCGACGTTTAGCTTGTTACCTCAGCTACAATCTTGTGCCCTCGGCAGTATCTGGCAGATAGTCAGGCTTCTCAGCCTTTTTCATTTATAGTGGTCTGTACTCAGACATGATAGTTTCCGCTTGTGCTTTGATTTGTATGCTCTGATTGTTGGGTCATGAGACCCCTGTTTGTAATATCTCGCTCCTCGGAGCCTATTGAATAAGTACTTGTGTCGTAGAGTCATGTTGTGATGCTTCGTTGTATTTGCACATATCGAGCATATTGTGTGTATGATTGAAATGCTTGGTATGTGTGGGATCTGACTATCTAGTTGTTTATCTTTAGTAGCCTCTCTTACCGGGAAATGTCTCCTAGTGTTACCGCTGAGCCATGGTAGCTTGCTACTGCTCTGGAACACTTAGGCTGGCCGGCATGTGTCCTTCTTCGTTCCTGTGTCTGTCCCTTCGGGGAAATATCACGCATTGAGTACCGGAGTCCTGTTAGCCCGCTACAGCCCGGTTTACCGGAGTCCTGCTAGCCCAGTGCTACAGCCCGGACCCACTTGCTGATGACCGACACGTTCGAAGCTGGGTCATGGATGCCTGTCCCTGTAAGTCTGTGCCACTTTGGGTTTACGACTAGTCATGTCAGCCCGGGCTCCTTATCATATGGATGCTAGCGACACTATCATATACGTGAGCCAAAAGGCGCAAACGGTCCCGGGCAAAGGTAAGGCGACACCCGTGGGGATACCGTGCGTGAGGCCGCAAAGTGATATGAGGTGTTACCGGCTAGATCGATGTGACATCGAGTCGGGGTCCTGACAGTGTTGGTATAGAGGCCATGTAGGAGTACATGGTGGGTTGTCTCATTGAAGCCGTCCTCAGGAACTGAGTTCTGTGTTTGTGATCCATGATTCAGCTACTACCATACATTGGGCCCTGAAATATGACCCCGCTCGACTTCTTATTCACCCTAGTCCTCTGTCCAGGAGTTGCAAGTAGTTTCTGGTGTTTGTAGCTTACTGGAGGCCGTGGACAGCGCTGACCGTAGGGGTGGGCTGTGATGCGGTAGGTACGTGGCACGGTGTACCGGATGCCCGTTTGGTATCTCGGGAACCCTGTTCACATCGTTTGGGGCTGTGAGCGAAACTCCGGCCGGATCTCCTCATGGATGGAACCCGAATAGGCGATAAACCTGGACTAGAGACTTGAGTGTTTAGGTAGGTCGTGGTCTACACCCACGTCGGCTTTCGCTTGAAGTCTGCCGAGCACATGTCGTGTGCAGACGCTAAGTGGTGGAAACATGTATGAAGAAGTACACCCCTGCAGGGTTAACATCATCTATTCGAATAGCCGTGTCCGCGGAAAAGGACTTCTGGATTGCTTATATCAGTTCATAGACAAGTGAAAGTGGATACTTTAAAATGCACAAGATAAGCGTGAGTGCTATGGATGGCGTTCTCGTAGGGAGACGGGAGCGGATCCATAGTGGTGTATTGATATGGTGAATATGTGGACTCGTGTGCGCCACCTCAAAAGAGTCGCTTGCAGTGGTAGTTTAGGATAGCCACCGAATCAAAGCTGGCTTGCTGCAGTTAAACCCCACCATCCCTTTGTTGATAATGATGCATATGTAGATAGTTCTGATGTAAGTCTTGCTGGGTACATTTGTACTCACGTTTGCCTATTTTATGTTTTTGCAGAGAGACTTCAGTCTCACTAGTATTTCCGCGTGGTCTTCGACGTTTAGCTTGTTACCTCAGCTACGATCTTGTGCCTCGGCAGGATTTGGTAGATAGTCAGGCTTCTCAGCCTTTTTCATTTATAGATGTCTGTACTCAAACATGATAGCTTCCGCTTGTGCTTGATTTGTATGCTCTGAATGTTGGGTCATGAGACCCATGCTTGTAATATCTCGCTCCTCGGAGCCTATTGAATAGATTACTTGAGTCATAGAGTCATGTTGTGATGCCATGTTGTATTTGCACATATCGAGCATATTGTGTGTATGTTATTGAAATGCTTGGTATGTGTGGGATCTGACCATCTAGTTGTTTATCTTTAGTAGCCTCTCTTACGGGGAAATGTCTCCTAGTGTTTCCACCGAGCCATGGTAGCTTGCTACTGCTCCGGAACACTTAGGCTGGCCGGCATGTGTCCTTCTTCGTTCCTGTGTCTGTCCCTTCGGGGAAATGTCACGCGGTGAATACCGGAGTCCTGTTAGCCCGCTACAGCCCGGTTCACCGGAGTCCTGCTAGCCCAGTGCTACAGCCTGGATTCACTCGCTGATGACCGACACGTTCGATGCTGGGTCATGGATGCCTGTCCCTGTAAGTCTGTGCCGCTTTGGGTTTACGACTAGCCATGTCAGCCCGGGCTCCTTATCATATGGATGCTAGCGACACTGTCATATACGTGTGCCAAAAGGCGCAAACGGTCCCGGGCAAAGGTAAGGCGACACCCGTGGGAATACCGTGCGTGAGGCCGCAAAGTGATATGAGGTGTTACATGCTAGATCGATGTGGCATTGAGTCGGGGTCCTGACAACTCTCTTCTTCAATTTGCACAAAATTATATATTTCCCTTAAAGCAGCTTGTTTCTTATGAATAGGGAAATATTTAGCAGAGAAGTAATAAATCATATCCTGGGGACTACGCACACAACCAGGATCAAGAGAATTAAACCATATCTTAGCATCACCCTTTAATGAGAATGAAAATATTTTAAGGATATAGTAGTAGGGAGTTTTCTCATCATTAGTGAACATGGTGGCTATATCATTTAATTTAGTAATATGTGCCAAAACAGTTTCAGATTCATAGCCATAGAAAGGATCAGATTCAACCAAAGTAATTATATTAGGGTCGACAGAGAATTCATAATCCTTATTAGTAACAAAGATAGGTGAAGTAGCATAAGCGGGATCATATTTCATTCTAGCATTCAGAGATTTTTCTTTAAGCTTACCTAATAGTTTCTTAAGATCACTTCTATCATTGCAGGCAAGAAAGTCTCTAGCTGTATCTTCATCCATAACATAACCCTCAGGAACAACAGGCAATTCATATCTAGGGGGAGAATCTTCATCATCACTTTCATCAATATTATCAGTTTCAATAATTTCATTCTCTCTAGCCCTAGCAGGTTGTTCATCAAGAAATTCACCGAATGGCACAGTAGTATCAAGCATAGAAGTACTTTCATCATAAGTATCATGCATAGCAGAAGTGGCATCATCAATAATATGCGACATATCAGAATGAATAGCAGGTGTAGGTTTAGGTGTCGCAAGCTTACTCAAAACAGAAGGTGAATCAAGTGCAGAGCTAGATGGCACTTCCTTACCTCCCCTCGTAGTTGAGGGATAAATCTTGGTTCTTTGATATGTCAAGTTCTTCAAAATGATAAGCAGATATAAATCCCAAGTGACTCAAAGAATAGAGCTATGCTCCCCGGCAACGACGCCAGAAAATAGTCTTGATAACCCACAAGTATAGGGGATCACAACAGTTTTCGAGGGTAGAGTATTCAACCCAAATTTATTGATTCGACACAAGGGGAGCCAAAGAATATTCTCAAGTATTAGCAGCTGATTTGTCAATTCAACCACACCTGGAAACTTAATATTTGCAGCAAGTTATTTAGTAGCAAAATAATATGATAGTAGTGGTAACGTTGGCAAAAGGTAACGGTAGCAAAAAGTAATATTTTTGGGGTTTGTAGTGATTGTAACAGTAGCAGCGGAAAAGTAAATAAGCGAAGAACAATACATGGAAAAGCTTGTAGGCATTGGATCGGTGATGGAGAATTATGCCGGATGCGATCGATCATGTAACAGTCATAAACTAGGGTGACAAAGAACTAGCTCCAGTTCATCAATGTAATGTAGGCATGATTTTCGAATATAGTCATACATGCTTATGGAAAAAAACTTGCATGACATCTTTTGTCCTACCCTCCCGTGACAGCGGGGTCCTATTGGAAACTAAGGGATATTAAGGCCTCCTTTTAATATAGTACCGGACCAAAGCATTAACACATACTGAATACATGAACTCCTCAAACTACGGTCATCACCGGTAAGTATCCCGATTATTGTCATTTCGGGGTTAACGGATCATAACACATAATAGGTGACTACAGACTTGCAAGATAGGATAAAAAAACTCTCATATATTGATGAAAACATAATAGGTTCAGATCTGAAATCATGGCACTCGGGCCCTAGTGACAAGCATTAAGCATAGCAAAGTCATAGCAACATCAATCTCAGAACATAGTGGATACTAGGGATCAAACCCTAACAAAACTAACTCGATTACATGATAAATCTCATCCAACCCATCACCGTCCAGCAAGCCTACGATGGAACTACTCACGCACGTCAGTGAGAATCATGAAATTGGTGATGGAGGAAGGTTGATGATGACGATGGCGACGGATTCCCCTCTTCGGAGCCCCAAACGAACTCCAGATCAGCCCTCCCGAGAGAGTTTAAGGCTTGGCGGCGGCTCCGTATTGTAAAACGCGATGAATCCTTCTCCCTGGTTTTTTCTCCCCGAAAGTGAATATATGGAGTCAAGGTTGAGGTCGGTGGAGCGTCAAGGGTCCACGAGGCAGGGGGGCGCCCCCACCCTCGTGGACAGGTGGCGGGCCCCCTGACGTGGATCTTTCTTCTAGTATTTTTTTATATATTCCAATATAATTCTCCGTTGATTTTCAGGTCATTCCGAGAACTTTTATTTCTGCACAAAAATAACACCATGGCAATTCTGCTAAAAACAGCGCCAGTCCGGGTTAGTTCCATTCTGTGACGCCCCCGATTCAACCGTACACTAATCATACACGCAAACGTGTATGATCAAGATCAGGGACTCACGGGAAGATATCACAACACAACTCTACAAATAAAAATAAGTCATACAAGCATCATATTACAAGCCAGGGGCCTCGAGGGCTCGAATACAAGAGCTCGATCATAGACGAGTCAGCGGAAGCAACAATATCTGAGTACAGACATAAGTAAACAAGTTTGCCTTAAGAAGGCTAGCATAAACTGGGATACAGAACGAAAGAGGCGCATGCCTCCTGCCTGGGATCCTCCTAAACTACTCTTGGTCGTTGTCAGCGGCTGCACGTAGTAGTAGGCACCTCCCGAGTAGTAGTAGTAGTAGTAGTAGTAGTAGTAGTAGTAGTAGTAGTAGTAGTAGTAGTAGTAGTAGTAGTAGTAGTAGTAGTAGTAGTAGTAGTAGTAGTAGTAGTAGTAGTAGTAGTAGTAGTAGTAGTCATCATCATCGACAGTGGCATCTGGCTCCTGGGCTCCATCGTCTGGTCGCAGCAATTGGGTATATAAAGGGGAAAAGGAGGGAGCAAAGCAACCATGAGTACTCATCCAAAGTACTCGCAAGGAAGGAGCTACACTACATATGTATGCATTGATATCAAATGGAAAAGGGGTATCATATGTGGACTGAACTACAGAATGCCGGAATAAGAGGGGGATAGGTAGTCCTTTCGAAGACTATGCTTATGGTAACCTCCATCTTGCAGCATGTAGAAGAGAGCAGATGGTAAGTTCACCAAGTAACATCGCATAGAATAATCCTAACCGATGATCCTCCCCTCGTCGCCCTGTGAGAGAGCGATCACCGGTTGTATCTGGCACTTGGAAGGGTGTGTTTTATTAATTATCCGGTTCTAGTTGTCATAAGGTCAAGGTACAACTCCAAGTCGTCCTATTACTGAAGATCACGGCTATTCGAATAGATTAACTTCCCTGCAGGGGTGCACCACATTTCCCAACATGCTCGATCCCCTTTGTCCGGACACACTTGTCTGGGTCATGCCCGGCCTCGGAAGATCAACACGTCGCAGCCCTACCTAGGCACAACAGAGAGGCCAGCACGCCTGTCTAAATACTATGGCGCAGGGGTCTGGGCCCATCGCCCATTGCACACCTGCACGTTGCGTACGCGGCCGGTGAGCGGACCTAGCAACCTCCATTACAAAGGAAGTTGCGTTACGCGGTCCAACCCGGCGCGCGCCGCTCAGTCGCTAACGTCACGAAGGCTTCGGCTGATACCATGACGCCGAGTGCCCATAACTGTTCCCGCGTAGTTGGTTAGTGCGTATAGGCTAGTAGCCAGACTTAGATTAAATACCAAGATCTCGTTAAGTGTGTTATCTTGAAGTAACCACGAACGCCGACCAGGGCCAGGCCCACCTCTCACCTGGGTGGTCTCAACCTGCCCTATCGCTTCGTCACAAAGATCCACACAGAGGGCCGTCGGGAAAGTATGTCCTTCCAGCCCCCAATTCGTGAATCAACCGCGGGTACTCAACGAGCCGACCCGACTTTAGTCACAACATATATCATGTGTAGTAGGTATAGTATATACCCGTGATCAACACCCGACGTGATCACGGCCCGATAGTATAGCATGGAAAACAGACAGGAATGTAGGGCCATTGATGATAAACTAGCATCATATACTAAGCATTTAGGATTGCAGGTAAGGTATCAACAGTTGTAGCAGCAATGATAGGCTATGCAGCAGAATAGGATTAACGGAAAGCAGTAACATGCTACACTACTCTAATGCAAGCAGTAGAGAGAAGAGTAGGCGATATCTGGTGATCAAGGGGGGTTTGCCTGGTTGCTTTGGCAAGGAGGGGTCGTCAACACCGTAGTCGATCGGGGGTACCGGCAGCGGTCTTGGGGTCTACCAGAAAGAAGTAACGGAGGGGGAACACAATAAATAACAGAGAAAAAAAAGCAACACAAAGCATGACATGGCAATGCACGGTGCTAGGGGTGCCCTAACGCGGTATGAGGTGATACCGGTGAAGGGGGGAAACATCCGGGAAAATATCCCCGGTGTTTCGCGTTTTCAGACAGATGAATCGAAGGGGGAAAGTTGCGTGTTCGCTATGCTAGGGATGCGTGGCGGACGAACGGGCTGCGTATCCGGGTTCGTCTCGTCGTTCTGAGCAACTTTCACGTACAAAGCATTTTCAACCGAGTTACGGTTATTTTACTATAATTTTCTGAAGTTTTAATAATAGTTTGGAATTCTTTCAATTCGAAAGTAAAACAGAAATTAGTTTTGTCACCTAGTGCTATTCTAGCCATAGTTTATCACAGGTGAGGTCAGGGTCAAAGTCAAGAGTTGACTAGTCAACATATGAACAGTGTAGGGGCCACATGTCATTGACTTAGACTTCTCTGAAAATTTGTTTTTCTTTAAACTAACAGTAGGTCCACATGTCATCTGCTATTAGACTAACTTGCACTAATTTTAGTTCTAAACTAAACTAGTCTGAAGTACTAATTATAACAAGGGCCGGCCACACACGGCTGTGGCAAAGCCAGCTACACACACAACACACACACACGACGCACACCTACTGAACGCACACACTTACGCACACACAACACACACCACACTTGCACGGGAGCTCGGCCATGGCACACACGAATACACACCACACACGGCCATGCATCTGGACAGCCGCAGTAGTAAGCGGCCGCAGCAGAGCAGCTGGGAGCGGCCATGAGCGGCTAGACAAACAGCAGGAGAGCAAGAGCAGCAAGCAGTGGCATGAGCAGATGAGCAGCAGTAGTAAGGAACGACAACAGCAACAGGCGGATGCAGCAGCAGCAGTCAGGAGCGGGGCGGCCGGCCGGAGCAGGCCCGGCCTGGCGCGGTTGGCTGCGGCAACCCTAACGAGCGCGAGGAGCGGCGGGCGTATGCCGGCGGCTGCGAGACTGCGTGGGCGGGCACCGGATATGGGTAAGCGGGGCGAGGCAGAGCATGGCCGCGAGCGAGGGGAGCGACGGACTCGGGCGGACGAGCGCGCGTTGCGGAGCAGCAACGGCGCAGTAGACAGGAGCAGGGGAGGAGCGGCCCCAGGCGCGGCCGGAGCAAGATGAAGAGGACGGCGGGACTACGACTCTACCTAGCTACAGCTCGAAACCGAGCTTAATGCCAGGGGAATTGCAGTGGTACTCACAGCGAGGGAGACGACGGCGAGCTCGCGTGGACGCGGGGAGGACCGGAGCGAGGCTAATCGACGGCAAGGGCGGCGATGTACGTGGAGATGACGATGTCAATGGCGAATGTACGGGACATCCTAGCTCTAGTTGTTGCTCGGGGAAGACGAAGTCGAGGGTGGCGGTCCTACTGGACGGATCCATAGGCGCCGGAGAGCACGTTGTCCGCGGCAACGGCGACGAGGTGTATAGTCACCACGCGAGGTTCCGGTCTCGATTCCGAGCCGAGGAGGAGGCGATTCGATTGGGAAAGTGAGGGGTCAGTCGAGAGATGGCTAGGGTTTACAGGGGGGCGTTCTTATAGGCCGAGGGGAGTCGACGTGGTGGCCATCCGACCACGGCGCCGTGGGATGGCCGCCACGCCATGGCCTCTGCCTCCCCTGTAGGTGACCTAGGGGAAAGTCCAGGGTGGGCTGGGCTAGATGCTCTGTAGCCACTTATGGCCCAGTAGTACAGTAGGTCCGTACATTTTTCCTTTTCCTTTTCCATAAATTAAATAGCTACTGTTTTGCATTTATTTGAGTGAGCAAACGATTTTTGTTAAAGATGAAACCTGGCACATAAATAGTAGGTAGTGTTTTGAGTTAGCCCATCAAGTTGCAATTTATTTTGAAATGCATAAATATTTGAGTAATTTGAAGGGGCTCAATTTTAATTCTGTTGGCTCTGTTTTATATAGGTTAGGGGCATTTTAACAACTCAAATAATGTTGGTTTCTACATGAAAATTATATAGTGATTATTTGTCACCATACACACATTTTTTTTGGTAGTTTGAAGAAATAAAATTTGACTTGCATTTTGAATTTGAATTTGACTTTGATTTTTATTAAGTGGCCATTTGCATAGTAATCATGATGACATGGCCACCATTAGGGGCATTACTGTAGCAGGATTCTCGGGGTGTTACACATTCAAATCATGCAAGTTAGAGTCCAAAACAAGGGCAAAAGTGTTTGGAAAAGTAGATACGACGGATTTGTATCAAATATCAGGGGCAAAAGTGTGCTTACGAATCGGCGAGATTAAGTCCATCACTTTATATGAAGGAGTCGCCATCTTCTGATTATCTGCGTCATAACCCGGCTGATACTTGGTGAGGTTGGTCTCTTCGGAAATGATTGTAGCATGAGGGCGAATCTCCTTAACACAAGTAGCAAAGTCTTGTTGATCAAAAAGAGTTCCATCTTCCTTGAGGCTGGGATACCCACTGGCTACGTCCGCCGGGTCTAACTCCGGTACCCAGGCTTTGGCACGGCTCAAAGCTATCATAGCTCCGGCTCTAGCACATGATCACTTGATTTCTTGGAACCTAGCGGGCAAGATGGACAGCTTCTTCAAGACATCACTTAATAAGTTTGGTTCTTGATTTGCAGGGGAGATAGTGGCAAGAGTTCGCTGAGCTCTAGTGTATAATTGCTTAACAAGTGTGTAAACCGCCTTGAGCTTGACCAAGGTGTCTCAACTCAGATTGCTACTCCTAGGACCTGCAAAGTTTACACAATTGGTTAAGTGGTGGCTCATGTTATGATGACAAATATTTACTTTTGGGTAAACAACAAGGCGACTTACCAAAGATTGCAGAAACCATCTGAGACACACGGTTCTTTAAACCGGTGAGTTCAGTGGTAACCTATTCCAGAGCCGCCTCGGTCTCAGCCCGCTGCGTCAAGGTAGTCTTCTCATTTGCCCAAGCCTCTTTCTCCGCAGTAAAGCTGGTTTTCAATTTCTCTGCTTCAACTGGAATTTGGATTCAGCCTTCTTTGTCTCAGTTTCCTAAGCCGCCAGCTGGGTCTTGGCCTCAGACAATTGAGCTTCCAGTTCAGTGGTTGTAGCCTACATACAGTATAAGTTCGTTAAGTTTCATGGCAGGTTATAAGAAACAAGTCCCAAGTGCTTTGCAAGCTACAACACTTGGTACTTGGGGGCTAATGTCTATCAGCGATTTTTTTTCAAAACAACCGGTTCTTTCCAAAAAGTCCCAAGTGTTTTGCAGGCAATAACACTTGGCACTTGGGGGCTAATGCATATTGCTTGTTTTTCTTGTTAAGGATGAGCCGGGTGTGCTATTGACAGACCCAGCCGACTCATGAGGGATATGAAGTTAAATTTTGGTCACTTACATAATGACTAATAGGACCGGCTCATTCCTACTGATTAAACCGGCCCTTGGGGGCTACATATGCAAAATTATGCTATCATCAGAATCCGGTTTAAAGTTTTTTAACCGGATTTGGAGGAAGTCTAGAGCAGAAGCTTACAAATATCTCAAGTCTACAGATCATTCAAGTTTATCATAATCAGAAGACTTGGGGGCTGACAGGATGTATAACTTATATAAGCCGGAGAGCATACCTCATACTTTTGGTGCATCTGTCTGACCATCTCAATTTCTAAATCAAGGCTGGAGTGCACTTAACTGAGATAACCAGATAGCACTTCACTATTACTCAATTGAGCATAGTGGGAGACATCGAACCTCACTTTCTGTCTTTCCATGACTTCCTGTTTGGCAGAGTGTCTCGCTAGTACAGTTGGATTCCCTGGTTCAACAAATCTGGTGCCGGTGATTAAAACTTCATTGATGTGAGTCTCTAGCGGGTTAGCTGAGCTTGACGGTTCAACAGTTGATGGGTCAAGAACGGTTTCATCGATAGACGGTTCAGGTAAATCCGGCCGAGTGTTGATAGCAGGATCTTCCGGTGTTTCAGAGTGTTTTGGTACAAGGGTTGGCTGATCCGTTTCAGCGGTTTTTGGATCTTCGGTCGGTTTTGTCACCTTTGATTTTTTGGGCTTCTCTTGACCGCTAAAGAGAATTTTGGGCAAGTCATTATAATGATAAAGATATAAAGGTACAGAAGAAAGACAATTATCTTTACCCGGGGGCGGTCTTGAAGGCCGGCAGTTGAGTTTGTGATGAGTCACCGGAAGGAGAATGGGAAATCTCCTACAAGAATGGAATCAAAATTGAGTGATTAATAAAAGTAGATCATTGATAAATACAAGGGTTAAGGTTAAAAAGTACCTCATTTTGGTGTTTCCGAGGAGTATTCGGTAAGCCGGAGGATAAATCCTCATCTCCACCGGCCCGGGTCTGGCGGCGGCTCTCATGTTGCTGTCGTTTCAAAAGAAAACGAGGATCCAAATAAGCCAAGGGGTGTGAAAACCTTACTTTCTGGGTTACCCGCCGAAGTTTCTGCCTTGGTAAACGTTCTGAGTCGGAGGAAATAATAGTTACCTCTTCTTCGGCTGCCTGGCTGGCCCCCGTGTCATCCTGGCAATAGTCAGTGTCAATAAGGTTGTTAAAAAATAGGCCAAGAGAGTCAAGGGCTACCTCCGACTCAGAGGTATCATCCAGCTTAAGTAAATCAGAGGCAGTGGGTTTCTTCTTAGACTTCCTGACGGTCTTTTTGGCGGCTCTCACAGCAGCCTTAGCCTTTTTGGCAGCCTCATGGTCATATTTGGCCTTCCAGAAGTCAGATTTAGCCTGTGGAAGGATAACATGTTGAAGTTCATGCAATACTTAACTACTTAGGAAAAAGAAGTCAAAAGATTTACCTCTGGCGTCGGGTTAAGCTTGCAGAAAGGGTTCAAACCCACTAGGCTGCAGTCTTCATATTTGCTATTGACAAGTGTGGTTGCCATCTCAACGATGGCCTCTTCAGTCAAATGCAGAGAGCTATGACATAAAGGATCATCAGTTCCTCTGGTGTATGAACAGATCAAGCCGGGTCGGCGGCTTAAAGGTATGATCTGCCATGCGACCCAGCAGCGAATTAAGTCGACTCCGGTCAAACCATTTCCTAGCAAAGCTTGAACTCTTCTGATTGTGGGGACAAGTTTCTTGCGTTCGGCAGGGGTGAGTTTATCAGGAAGTTGGTACTTTGCGTCGAGATGATCATCACGATAACCCGGCATCAAATTTTCATCAGACGGTGAGACGTCTTTGCAGTAGAACCACATTTGATTCCAGTCCTTGAAATGACTTGGCAGGACTACTTGAGGGAAGATCACATCTCGTCTGCGTTGAATTGAAATCCCGCCAAGCTCCAAGTTGGGACCATTGGTGTATTCGTTCTGGCGGTTCAGGTAGAAGTATTCTCTGAAAAGCTCGACGCTAGGTTCTTCCTAAAGGTATACTTCACAAAAAACTTGGAAGTTACAGATGTTCGATACGGAATTGGGTCCAATATCTTGTGGATGGAGTTTGAAAAAGTGCAGGACATCCCTAAAAAATTTTGAGACAGGCGGTGAGAAGCCCCGGTTCATATGGTCAGTAAAGAAAATAACTTCACCATCTTTTGGCTGTGGCCTCTCTTTAGCTGGGTCAGGAGCACGATAATGCATGACACTTTTCTCTGGTAAATATCCAACAGTGACAAAATCCTTCAAAGTGCTTTCGGTGACTGTGGAACGAACCCAGTTGCAAGTTATCATCGTCTTCAGCGGCATGGTGAAAGGACAATCTAAAAGGAATAAATTGCCGGCTCAAGTTAATTGGTGGGATTGCAAGTTAAAAATTACAGTACATGTTTATAATGGCGGCTTAAGTGAGGGCTAATGATATATGAAGTAAAGATAAGCTGGCAGAGTAAGCCGCCATGACTAAGATATTCAAGAATTGCCGAAAGCAAAATTTGCTAACTATTGGGACAAACAGATTCCGCAGATTGAGGTTACAAATTTGGATCTACCGCTGTTCAGAAAAAAGGAAATAAATTCGTGACAGTGGAAAAGCAGAGGTGCCCTAGAGGAGATCTATTGCGGTGGGGATATATATTGTAGTATTAAAACAAGTGCTAAAACTACTACCGCGCAAGTTTCCTATGGTTTTTGGATCTAACCTATGGATCTAAATAAAGAGAAGGAAGGACAACGACGAACACTGATGAACCCCAACGAACACCGATAAACCCTAATGACGGATCCATGATGAGGGACAGAAGGCTTACTGATGCTGTTAGGACAGCGGAGTGGCGCTGCAGTTTTCTGGTCTACTTAGGGCGATGGAGTGGCTGGAGTTGAGGTCGAGGGCGGCGAGGTTCATACGGGATGACGTGTTGCAAGGAAGAAGAAAGGAGAATGGGCAGAGTGGAAGGTGGCTCTACGGTCCTATTTACAAGGAGACAGGGAAACGGGCAGGCGTGAAAGATGAGGAGGCCAAATTATGGTTATCCAGCTAATTGGATGATAACCCACAAATATAGGGGATCGCAACAATTTTTGAGGGTAGAGTATTCAACCCAAATTTATTGATTCGACACAAGGGGAGCCAAAGAATACTCTCAAGTATTAGGAGCTGAGTTGTCAATTCAACCACATCTGGAAATTTAGTATCTGCAGCAAAGTATTTAGTAGCAAAGTAATATGATAGTAGTGGTAACGGTAGCAAAAGGTAACAATAGTAAAAGTAATGTTTTTGGTATTTTGTAGTGATGATAGCAATAGCAACGAGAAAGTAAATAAGCGAAGAACAATATATGGAAAGCTCATAGGCAATGGATCGGTGATGGAGAATTATGCCGGATGTGGTTCATCATGTAACAGTCATAACCTAGGGTGACACAGAACTAGCTCCAGTTCATCAATGTAATGTAATGTAGGCATCTATTCCGAATATAGTCATACGTGCTTATGGAAAAGAACTTGCATGACATCTTTTGTCCTACCCTCCCGTGGCAGCGGGGTCCTTACAGAAACTAAGGGATATTAAGGCCTCCTTTTAATAGAGTACCGGAACAAAGCATTAACACATAGTGAATACATGAACTCCTCAAACTACGGTCATCACCGGTAAGTATACCGATTATTATCACTTCGGGGTTAACGGATCATAACACATAATAGGTGACTATAGACTTGCAAGATAGGATCAAGAACACTCATATATTGATGAAAACATAATAGGTTCAGATCTGAAATCATGGCACTCGGGCCCTAGTGACAAGCATTAAGCATAGCAAAGTCATAGCAACATCAATCTCAGAACATAGTGGATACTAGGGATCAAAGCCTAACAAAGCTAACTCGATTACATGATAGATCCCATCCAACACATCACCGTCCAGCAAGCCTACGATGGAATTACTCACGCACGGCGGTGAGCATCATGAAATTGGTGACGGAGGATGGTTGATGATGACGATGGCGACGGATTCCCCTCTCCGGAGCCCCCAACGGACTCCAGATCAGCCCTCCCGAGAGGTCTTAGGGCTTGGCGAAGGCTCCGTATCGTAAAACGCAATGAATTCTTCTCTCTGATTTAATTCTACCCGAAACACAATATATAGAGTTGGAGTTGGAGTCGGAGAGGCACCAGGGGCCCACGAGGTAGGGGGCGCCCCCTAGGGGGGCAGGCACGCCCCCCACCCTCATGGAGAGGTGGTGGGCCCCCTGGCCTTCATCTTTTGCGAGTATTTTTTATATTTTCCAAAAAGTTGCTCCGTGAAGTTTCAGGTCATTCCGAGAACGTTTGTTTCTGCACATAAATAACACGATGGTAATTCTGCTGAAAACAGCGTCAGTCCGGGTTAGTTTCATTCAAATCATGCAAGTTAGAGTCCAAAACAAGGGCAAAAGTGTTTGGAGAAGTAGATACGTTGGAGACGTATCAACTCCCCCAAGCTTAAACCATTGCTTGTCCTCAAGCAATTCAGTTGATAAACTGAAAGTGATAAAGAAAAACTTTTACAAACTCTATTTGATCTTGTTGTTGTAAATATGTAAAGCCAGCATTCAAGTTTTCAGCAAAGATTATAACTAAGCACCTTCGCAATAACGCTTAGGTCTCAAGTTTACTCATATCAATAGCATAATCAACTAGCGAGCAATAATAATAAATCTCGGATGACAACGCTTTCTCAAAACAATCATAATATGATATAACAAGGTGGTATCTCGCTAGCCCTTTCTGAGACCGCAAAACATAAATGCAGAGCACCTTTAAAGACCAAGGACTGACTAGACATTGTAATTCATGGTAAAAGAAATCCAGTCAAGTCATACTCAATGTAAACTAACAGTAATGAATGCAAATGACAGCGGTGCTCTCCAACTGGTGCTTTTTAATAAGAGGGTGATGACTCAACATAAAAATAAATAGATAGGCCCTTCACAGAGGGAAGCAGGGATTTGTAGAGGTGCCAGAGCTCGGTTTTGAAACAGAGGTGGATAATATTTTGAGCAGTATACTTTCATTGTCAACATAACAACCAAGAGATGGCGATATCTTCCATGCTACACACATTATAGGCGGTTCCCAAACAAAATGGTAAATTTTATACTCCCCCTTCCACCAACAAGCATCAATCCATGGCTTGCTCGAAACAACGAGTGCCTCCAACTAACAAGAGTCCCGGGGGAGTTTTGTTTGCAATTATTTTGATTTAGTTTGCATAAAGCATGGGACTGGGCATCCCGGTGACCAACCATTTATCTCATGAGTGAGGAGCGGAGTCCACTCCTCTTGAGAATAACCCGCCTAACATGGAAGATACAGACAGACCTAGTTGATACATGAGCTATTCGAGCATACAAAATAGGATATTTATTTAAAGATTTAGAGTATGGCACATACAAATTTACTTGGAACGGCAGGTAGATACCGTATATAGGTAGGTATAGTGGAATCATGTGGAATAACTTTGGGGTTTAAGGGATTGGATGCACAAGCAGTATTCCCGCTTAGTACAGGTGAAGGCTAGCAAAAGACTAGGAAGCGACCAGCTAGAGAGTGACAACAGTCATGGACATGCATTAAAATTAATCAACACCGAATGCAAGCATGTGTAGGATATAATCCACCATGAACATAAATATCATGAAGGCTATGTTGATTTTGTTTCAACTACATGCGTGAACATGCGCCAAGTCAAGTCACTTAAATCATTCAGAGGAGGATACCACCCTATCATACCACATCATAACCATTTCAATAGCATGTTGGCACGCAAGGTAAAACATTATAACTCATAGCTAATCAAGCATGGCACAAGAAACTACGATCTCTAGTTATCATTGCAAACATGTTTATTCATAATAAAATCAGGAACGATGAACTAATCATATTTACAAAAACAAAAGAGGTCAAGTTCATGCCAGCTTTTCTCATCTCAGTCAGTCCATCATATATCGTCATAATTGCCTTTCACTTGCAAGACCGAAAGATGTGAATAATAATAATAGTGCGCGTGCATTGGACTAAGCTGGAATCTGCAAGCATTCAATAAACAGGAGAAGATAAGGCAATACGGGCTCTTTTGTCAGATCAACAATAATGCATATAAGAGCCACTTCAATAATTTAATTTTGGTCTTCTCCTATCGACCCCCAAAGAAAAGAAAAGAAATAAAACTATTTACACGGGAAAGCTCCCAACAAGTAAAAGAAGAACAAGAAATCCTTTTGGGTTTTCTTTTTAATTACTACTACAAACATGGAAAGTAAACTAATTAAAAGCTACAACTAATTTTTTTGGTTTTTCTTAAGGTTTATCAAACACATAAGAAGAAAGCATAAAAATGAAATAAACTAGCATGGATGATACAATGAAAAAGTATGAGCACCGACATCTAGCAATGAGTGTGTGAACATAAATGTAATGTCGGTGAGAAATACGTGCTCCCCCAAGCTTAGGCTTTTGGCCTAAGTTGGTCTATGGCCACGGCTGGCCTGGCGGATATCCATAATAGTAGTTGGGGTCGTACTGAGATGAATAAGAGGAAGACTCCGATTGCCACTGGCTGACAATCATCTCCGGATCCCACTGATAGTTAGACTGTCGTGGAGGATCAACTTGTGGTTCCGGCTCTAGCTCCATGGCTGGTGCATGGTTCCGATAGGTGTGAATAGCCTTTAACGGAACAAGGTACTGCCTACAGATAAATCAAACAAAGAAGGAGCAGGTAGGGTAATAGTCTCAGGATGATGTTTATTAAAGAACAATTGGTATTTGAGCTCTCCTTCCCTATTCTTAACAATAAAATCATGTGCCACCATACTTTTATAATCTAGATAAACACGAGGCAGCACCTTTTCTTCCTTCTCATAATGCCTAATAGGTATGTTAAAATGTGCAGCTAGGCGTGAAGCATAGATGCCTCCAAATACAGGGCCCTTGGTATGGTTCAGACTTAACCGTTTGGCAATAATGTCGCCCATACTAACAGAGTTATCACCGTATAAACCGTGGAGCAAAATAATAATATCATGGATACTAAGGTTTCCACAGTTTCCGTGACCAATTAAACAACGACTAGCAAATAATGCAAAATAACATAAAACAGGAAAATGTATGCTAGTGATTCGTGCATCGGAAACCTTCCTTGTTACACCTACAGTGATAGTATCAATAAACCCGTCCACATCATCGTGATGTGGTTCTTTTGTCTTGCCCTCGAAAGGGACCAAACAAACCCGACAAAAATCATAAAGTGACATCTCCTTATGCTCATCATATAAATAAAACTCCACCATAGGTGGTGAGCTCCTAGAATGGAAATGAAAGTTTTCCACAAAGGTATTTGTGAGTAAGAGATACTGATCGCATTGGTCGTGGAGGAAAGCGGTGAGGCCTGCATTCTTAGCCAATTCATGAAAATCTTCATAAATACCGGCTGCTCTCAAGAAATCATCGGAAGGCCATTCACACGCCCGAACCTCCGCGGTGCGAGGCAGATTATACTTAGGCTTTGTTGCCTTTTCCTTCGAGCTTTGGCTCGATGAGCCCCTCAAAAGTCTCCTCATCATTTTCTGAAAAATTCTGAAATTTTTAGTAACTTCGAAATAAAAGTAAACCAAACTCAATAACATTGATAACAACTACTCCTACAAGTGCCTATGGCCTATATCATGCATCAAACCTACTTTTGACCATATAAATTTGACATGCAAGCTCAAGAACAGGGTCACCTAAGCAGCAAAAATTTGCAATGAATAAAGCAGTAGAACAAAAACTACTTGGACCAATGGAGGAGTCACATACCAATGAAAAATCTCCCTAAGCAGTTTTGTGAGAGGTGCTTTGAGCAAGGAGATCGAAAATGGCAGCAAAATGAGCTTGGACTCAGGTTTGAGCTGGATATTCGTGTTTGGGGGAGGAAGAAGGAGTGTGTGTGGGTGAAAGGATAAGTGGAGGAGGGCCACCGTGGGCCCACGAGGCAGGGGGGCGCGCCCAGGAGGGTAGGGCGTGCCCTCCACCCTCGTGGGCAGGTGGTTGACCCTCCTGCTGTATTCTCAGTGCCAAATATTCTCAAATATTCTAGAAAAAATCATATTTAAATTTCAGGGCATTTGCAGAACTTTTATTTTTGGGGTATTTTTATACTGCACGGATAATCAGATAACATACAGAAAAATATTTTATTTTATTTTATTTAATATAAGTAACAGAAAGTAAAAGTGGGGTACAGAAGGTTGTGCTTTCTAGTTTCATCCATCTCATGATCATCAAAAGGAATCCACTAACAAGGTTGATCAAGTCTTGTTAACGAACTCATTCCGAATAACATGGAATCGGAGAAATTTCGAATAACACTATGTTACCGCAATGGGGATATGCACATCCCCAATAATAAGAATATCATATTTCTTCTTGACAGTAGGAAGAGGAAATTCAAAACCTCCAAATGTAATCGATGGAATTTTTCCAATATAGTTGATATAATGAACTTGAGGTTGTTTCCTCGGAAAGTGTACTGTATGCTCATTACCATTAACATGAAAAGTGACATTGCCTTTAGTGCAATCAATGACAGCCCCTGCAGTATTCAAAAAGGGTCTTCCAAGAATAATAGACATACTATCGTCCTCGGGAATATCAAGAATAACAAAGTCCGTTAAAATTGTAACGTTTGCAACTACAACAGGCACATCCTCACAAATACCGATAGGTATAGCAGTTGATTTATCAGCCATTTGCAAAGATATTTCAGTCGGTGTCAACTTATTCAAATCAAGTCTACGATATAAAGAGAGAGGCATAACACTAACACCGGCTCCAAGATCACATAAAGCAGTTTTAACATGGTTTCTTTTAATGGAGCATGGTATAGTGAGTACTCCTGGATCTCCTAGTTTGTTTGGTATTCCACCTTTAAAAGTATAATTAGCAAGCATGGTGGAAATTTCAGCTGCCGGTATCTTTCTTTTATTTGTAATAATATATTTCATGTACTTAGCATAAGGATTTATTTTGAGCATATCAGTTAATCGCATACGCAAAAAGATAGGTCTAATCATTTCAGCAAAGCGCTCAAAATCCTCATCATCCTTTTTCTTGGATGGTTTGGGAGGAAAAGGCATGGGTTTCTGAACCCATGGTTCTCTTTCTTTACCATGTTTCCTAGCAACAAAGTCTTTCTTATCAGAACGTTGATTCTTTGATTGTGGGTTATCAAGATCAACAACAGGTTCAATTTCTACATCATTATCATTACTAGGTTGAGCATCATCATGAACATTATCATCAACATTGTTACTAGTTTTAGGTTCATTACCAGATTGATTTTCAGCATCAGAAATAGAAATGTCATTTGGATTCTTAGGTGTTTCAGTAACAGGTTCACCAGAAGCATGCAAAGTCCTATCATTTTTCTTTTTCTTCCTTTTAGAAGGACTAGGTGCATCTATATTATTTCTCTAAGAATCTTGCTCAATTCTCTTAGGGTGGCCTTCAGGATACAAAGGTTCCTGAGTCATTCTACCAGTTCTCGTAGCCACTCTAACATCATTATCATTATCTTTACTATTCAATTCATTGAGCAAATCATTTTGAGATTTAAGTACTTGTTCTATTTGAGTGGTAACCATAGAAGCATGTTTACTAATAAGTTTAAGTTCACCTTTGACATTACCATATAATCACCCAAGTGTTCAAGCATATTTGAATTGTATTTCAATTGTCTACCAAAATAAGCATTAAAGTCTCCTTGCTTAGCCATAAATTTATCAAACTCATCTAAGCATGGGCTAGCAAACTTAGTAAATGGGATTTCAGCCTTATCATATCTATAGAGAGAATTTACCTTTACTACTTGTGTCGGGTTATCAAGACCATGATTTTCTTCAATAGGTAATGGGTTAAGATCATATGTTTCTTCAACAGGCGGTAAATTAAGACCGTGTATTTCTTCAATAGGAGGTAAATTCTTAACATCTTCAGCTTTAATACCTTTTTCTTTCATAGATTTCTTTGCCTCTTGCATATCTTCAGGACTGAGAAATAGAATACCCCTCTTCTTTGGAGTTGGTTTAGGAATAGGCTCAGGATTTGGCTCCGGAGGTGTCCAATTATTTTCATTTGTCAACATATTATTCAATAGAATTTCAGCTTCATCCGGTGTTCTTTCCCTGAAAACAGAACCAACACAACTATCCAGGTAATCTCTGGAGGCATCGGTTAGTCCATTACAAAAGATATCAAGTATTTCATTTTTCTTAAGAGGATGACCAGGCAAAGCATAAAGTAATTGGAGAAGCCTCCCCCAAGCTTGTGGGAGACTCTCTTCTTTAATTTGCACAAAATTATATATATATATATATATATATATATATATATATATCCCTTAAAGCAGCTTGTTTCTTATGAGCAGGGAAATATTTAGTAGAGAAGTAATAAATCATATCCTGGGGACTACGCACACAACCAGGATCAAGAGAATTAAACCATATCTTAGCATCACCCTTTAATGAGAACGGAAATATTTTAAGGATATAAAAGTAACGAGTTCTCTGATTAGTAGTGAACAGGGTAGCTATATCATTTAATTTAGTAAGATGTGCCACAACAGTTTCAGATTCATAACCATGAAAAGGATCAGATTCAACCAAAGTAATTATATCAGGATCAACAGAGAATTCATAATCCTTATCAGTAACATAGATAGGTGAAGTAGCAAAAGCAGGGCCAGGTTTCATTCTAGCATTTAGAGATTGCTTATTCCATTTAGCTAATAGCCTCTTAAGTTCGTTTCTATCTTTGCAAGCTAAAATAGCTAAAGAAGCTTCTTGATCAAAAACATAACCCTCAGGAATAACAAGTGATTCTTCATCATCACTTTCATTACTATTATCAGATTCAATATTTTCAATCTCTCTAGCCCTAGCAATTTGTTCATCCAGAAAATGACTAAGTGGCACAGTAGTATCAGGCATAGATGTAGTTTCATCATAAGTATCATGCATAGCAGAAGTAGCATCATCAATAACATGCGACATATCAGAACGAATAGCAGAAGCAGGTGTAGGTGTCGCAAGCTTACTCAAAACAGAAGGTGAATCAAGTGCAGAGCTAGATGGCAGTTCCTTACCTCCCCTCGTAGTTGAGGGATAAATCTTGGTTCTTGGATCTTTTAAGTTCTTCATAATGATAAGCAGATATAAATCCCAAGTGACTCAAAGAATAGAGCTATGCTCCCCGGCAACGGCGCCAGAAAATAGTCTTGATAACCCACAAGTATAGGGGATCACAATAGTTTTCGAGGGTAGAGTATTCAACCCAAATTTATTGATTCGACACAAGGGGAGCCAAAGAATACTCTCAAGTATTAGCAGCTGAGTTGTCAATTCAGCCACACCTGGAAAGTTAGTATCTGCAGCAAAGTATTTAGTAGGAAAGTAATATGATAGTAGTGGTAACGGTAGCAAAAGGTAACAATAGTACAAGTAATGTTTTTGGTATTTTGTAGTGATGATAGCAATAGAAACGGGAAAGTAAATAAGCGAAGAACAATATATGGAAAGCTCGTAGGCAATGGATCGGAATTAGAGAATTATGTCGGATGCAGTTCATCATGTAACAGTCATAACCTAGGGTGACACAGAACTAGCTCCAGTTCATCAATGTAATGTAGGCATGTATTCCGAATATAGTCATACA
The DNA here is from genome assembly GCF_002162155.2 of Triticum dicoccoides. NCBI lineage: Eukaryota > Viridiplantae > Streptophyta > Magnoliopsida > Poales > Poaceae > Triticum > Triticum dicoccoides. Next base: position 474,725,444 of record NC_041390.1, read on the forward strand.
TGCTTATGGAAAAGAACTTGCATGACATCTTTTGTCCTACCCTCCCGTGGCAGGGGGGTCCTTACGGAAACTAAGGGATATTAAGGCCTCCTTTTAATAGAGTACCAGAACAAAGCATTAACACATAGTGAATACATGAACTCCTCAAACTACGGTCATCACCGGTAAGTATCCCGATTATTGTCTCTTCGGGGTTAATGGATCATAACACGTAATAGGTGACTATAGACTTGCAAGATAGGATCAAGAACACTCATATATTGATGAAAACATAATCACTCGGGCCCTAGTGACAAGCATTAAGCATAGCAAAGTCATAGCAACATCAATCTCAGAACATAGTGGATACTAGGGATCAAACCCTAACAAAACTAACTTGATTACATGATAGATCCCATCCAACCCATCACCGTCGAGCAAGCCTACGATGGAATTACTCACGCACGGCGGTGAGCATCACGAAATTGGTGATGGAGGATGGTTGATGATGACGATGGCGACGGATTCCCCTCTACGGAGCCCCGAACGGACTCCAGATCAGCCCTCCCGAGAGGTTTTAAGGCTTGGTGGCGGCTCCGTATCGTAAAACGCGATGAATTCTTCTCTCTGATTTTTTTCTCCCTGAAACACAATATATAGAGTTGGAGTTGGAGTCGGAGAGGCACCAGGGGGCCCACGAGGTAGGGGGGCGGGCCCCCACCCTCGTGGAGAGGTGGTGGGCCCCCTGGCCTTCATCTTTTGCAGGTATTTTTATATTTTCCAAAAAGTTGCTCTGTGAAGTTTCAGGTCATTCCGAGAACGTTTGTTTCTGCACATAAATAACACCATGGTAATTCTGCTGAAAACAGCGTCAGTCCGGGTTAGTTCCATTCAAATCATGCAAGTTAGAGTCCAAAACAAGGGCAAATGTGTTTGGAAAAGTAGATACATTGGAGACGTATCATTGGACGCCTCGATTTTTGGAAAGACATGAAGATAAAGATCTGTTAAAGATGATGTCGTGGCGGGTTTCCGAAATTTTTGGAGATGACGTCATGGCGGGTTACAAGGTTTTCACAGCGGATATGGAAGGATTTTTCTAAGTCTTGGAGATTGACATGAACAAGTTCAAATCAACCCGGGGCCTAATGTTGGGGATATAACTATTAGGTATGACCCGCCCAGGAGGGGCCGGGTCATCCCTATAACGATCCATCTCAATGAAGCCCAAGAGCATGTGGCAGTTCATAGATAGGCTTGGTAGAGGGCCCAGACCCGAAGGTGGTTTAAGGCCCATGATTATAAACCACCATGTATGTAAACTTGTATTGTAAGGTATGTGAGAAAGGTCACCGAGCCGGATACGTTATATAAACCGGCCGGGACTCTGAGGGACACATGGCATCAACCCGTGTATATAAGGGGATGACCTAGCGGCGGCTTAGGACAAGAAACGACAGGCCGGGAGCCGGGTCAAGCGTATTCGCTCCCTGCTCATCAAAACCCTAGCAATACCAACTACAAACTGGACTAGGCTTTTACCTTCATCGTAAGGGGCCGAACCGGTATAAACTCCTCTTGTCCTCTGTCATGATTAACCCCTTTAAGCTAACCTCATCGCAATGGCTCCACGACTAAGTCCTCACACTAGGACATCTGCCGTGACAATTCCACGAGAATGGGCATGGTGGAAAATGATGCACCCCCACATGGTTCCATCAAGATGAAGATGACCACCATTTGGTCTTTGCCACCTCACCTACACCACTTGAGTGGAATGACAAAGGTAACATAGGTGAAGGTGATGCGCTAGTCCCACTAGTGGACATTGATTGCTTGCCTGATGTTGATCAACCTATTACCATGCTTCATGCTAGTGCGACTTCCCCATGCGATGATTTACCCATTTATGATGGGTTTCATGATTGCCATGTGAAGTCTATTAGTTGTGATGCTATGTTACATAGGATTTCTTGTGACAATTCTTTAGGTCACATCATGTTTGACAACCCGCTTGACTTGTCGTATGCTATGCGTGAGATCTATAAAATGTCCAATTTGCAATCTCATCGTAGTGACTATGCATATGCCATTAAAATAAACCCAAATTTACACTTATGGCATAGATGACAAGCCCATGGTTATTGGCATTTGTTTTTCTTGTGATGATATTGACATGCTACCTTTGCATCATTTATCTCATATGCCATGCCATGACCACCTAGCTTCGGACATGCATTGTTTACCATGTTTTCAATATTCTCCATGTGATGTTTTCGATATTGCTAATGAGGATACCCCCAGTTTTCTCATACATGCTAGGCCATTTTGATCCATCCCATACATTGCATGATTCCCATGATTGTGTGCATAATATGCTCCCCATGAATGAAAATGATATTGATGTGCCATATACTTGCTCTAATTTGTGTCCCCATCATAACAACTATTATTTCATGATGGATGGCATGCTCCTATACCATGCTTCCAATTACTTCAAGCGATTCTTATCATGTACTAACTCTCACATGCACAAACACATCATGATGGGTGATGTCACTAGTAGAAGAAGGGCCTAATGTGAAGAACATTAGTCCCGGTTTGTAACTGAACCGGCACTAATGTGACCATTAGTGCCGGTTCCAATGGCTAGGTGGGCGGCGCTCATTAGTACCGGTTTGTGGCTGATCGAACTCAACAAGGGCGGACGACATCTACATTTTGAAAAAGAGGAGGAATTAGTATTGAAGCAGAGAAGGTACGAGACCAAAGGATATTTAATGGAAAATGAAAAATATAGTTTTTATCCTATGGCTTTTCTCCATTTCTAGGGGTCGCGTCCTACAATCAACGTGCTCTGGTACCATCTTGTAGCAACCCGACTCGGTAAGAGTCAAAGTCTCTGTGCTTACCGTGCTAGTCCCTGGATCGACTTGCTAGCACACACAGTACTCGATGAAATAACAGAAATAACACACATCTCGTTATTACATCGATAGTCCAGGAGCAATACATTTATTACAAACTAGGGCATAGAGCCAATAAGCAAATACTGCGGAAGCAAAGAAGTAAATGAGTCCAACTCCACGAGCAAGGTTGAGTGTAGAACATCGACCTATCGCACCTTAATCCTCGTCGGATATATCTGTAACGTGATAAGTTGCAGCCATATGGGTCAGTACATTGAATGTACTGGCAAGTCACATCATAAATGTAATGAACCTACTTATACATGCAATTTGGCTGGTGGAAAGCTCTAAGTTTAGTTTTTGCATAAAGCTAGTTTTTCCCTATTAGAAAAGATGTTATTCTACTACTACACATTTGCATAGGATGAGTTGGCAAACCCAACTCCATCCGTTCCCAAGTTTCATTTAAAACCCAACTATTTAATTAAAGGTGAGGAGATCTCCCGGCATTTCCACTACTATATGCTCAAGTTGTCTGTAACCGGGGACACAGCTAATCGATTAGGTTGACACTCTGCAGAGGTTGCGCACTTTTCCCCACAAGACTTGACCACCTCCATGATCGGAAGATCGAGACATAGCCTTTCGAAAATGTTCCCCCTTAACCCACAGATAGGCCGGTACACCTACATCATTCCACATCTGCTAGCCCATCCCGAAAAGGGTCACACTAACTAGTCAACTAAGCCAGAGCCCATATTGGCTTGTGACTGCACACGTAAGCTTCTAGACATGGGAATACGATTGATCTTTTTGAGCCTGAGCGAACGGCGCTCATTTGTACCGGTTCGTGGCGAACCTTTAGTACCGGTTTGTGCCACGAACCAGTACTAAAGACGTGGTGGCAGGCTTGTGTCAGGCTGGGGCCCCACCAGCATCTTTAGTATCGGTTCATGCCACGAACCGGGACTAGAGATGAACATTTAGTCCCGGTTCGTATAACTAACCGGTACTAAAGGTCACACTATATATAGTGCTTCGTCCAGCCCGAGCCGAAGCGCTCTATTTTTCCCCTCTTCTCTGTTTTCTGCCCCTCTTGCTCAAGCTCACCTCCATTTTTGCCAAAATTTGTCCAAGATTTGAAGGCACCCCATCCATCCAAGTGATCACAAAGGTTAGCAACTTTGTCCTTTCATCTCTCATTGCTAGATTAGCTCTTGCAATGATCTACAAGTATAGTGATTTGTGGGTTTTATTTTGGGAGGAATTATATGTGTTATTATTTGATTTATATGCAATTTGAGTTCAAAACAACTCTTAGTTTGCATATGTAGGTGTGGTTTACTTAGTGCATTCCCGTCTCCGTCCTAACCACCTTCGATCGCCCGCACCGTCGCGTTGCTGGCACCATCTTGTGGTGAGCCTCTTGTTCTTATCTTTTTTATATAAAAAAATCATGTTTGTGTGATTTAGATATATAGTTACTTATATAATTGTCTTACCCGTACATTGTTTATTATACATAGTGCCATGGTTTTGATATCCGTCCCCGTCGGCCCTCATCCGGGTTATGATTCAGATGTGGTATATTCTCTTTTATAACTATTTGTTGCATTTCGTGTTTATGACAAATTATGCCCATCAAGTTGACATAGATATTTTTATCTAGGAGGTATGTGAACCGGAAATTCCAACCGACCCTATTATCGAGAGGTTAAATTTAGTTGAAAGAGAAAATAAGTATTTGAAAGAAAAATTGAAAAGAATTGAGGGGGAGAAGATGGAATTGGAGTTCAATGTTGCTAATGTCATTGATGATCACAAGATCAAGATGGAGAAAATGCTGTAGCGACCCGACTCTGTAAGAGTCGAAGTCTCTGTGCTTACCATGCTAGTCCCTGGATCGACTTGCTAGCACACACAGTACTCAATGAAATAACAGAAATAACACACATCTCTTTATTACATTGATAGTCCAGGAGCAATACATTTATTACAAACTAGGGCATAGAGCCAATAAGCAAATACTGCAGAAGCAAAGAAGTAAATGAGTCCAACTCCGCGAGCAAGGTTGAGTGTAGAACATCGACCTATCGCACCTTAATCCTCGTTGGATATATCTGCAACGTGATAAGTTGCAGCCATATGGGTCAGTACATTGAATGTACTGGCAAGTCACATCATAACTGTAATGAACCTACTTATACATGCAATTTGGCTGGTGGAAATCTCTAAGTTTAGTTTTTGCATAAAGCTAGTTTTTCCCTATTAGAAAAGATGTTATTCTACTACTACACATTTGCATAGGATGAGTTGGCAAACCCAACTCCATCTGTTCCCAAGTTTCATTTAAAACCCAACTGTTTAATTAAAGGTGAAGAGATCTCCCGGCATTTCCACTACTAGATGCTCAAGTTGTCTGTAACCGGGGACACGGCTAATCGATTAGGTTGACACTCTGCAGAGGTTGCGCACTTTTCCCTACAAGACTCGACCACCTCCATGATCGGAAGATCGAGACATAGCCTTTCGAAAATGTTCCCCCTTAACCCACGGATAGGCCGGTACACCTACATCATTCCCCATCTGCTAGCCAATCCTGGAAGGGGTCACACTAACTAGTTAACTAAGCCAGAGCCCATATTGGCTTGTGATTGTACACATAAGCTTCTAGACATGGGAATACGATTGATCTCTTTGAGCCTGAGCGGATGGTCCACTAGTGGTGCACCACCATGGATTTCCCGTGCGTGCCCCACTGTACTTCGCCACCATCCCCACAAGTTTCCGCCCAGGTAGTTCATTAATTAACTTAGGTCATATTTACTACATTGTCACTCAAACTTTACAATGACCACTCCCCAATCCACGTCTGCTTAGCGTAGCAACATAATGTAAAACGATGGCGACAAAGTTATATGGTTCAGACCTACCTCAATGAACTACTGGGTGAAAAGCATAGTCATGCGGCATCAGTTTCCTACCATGCAGTCCTACCGCAAAGAACTAAGTGCATAATAAAAACATAGGTAATGAAACATGATCAAGATGCAACTTGCCTTGGTACTGCTGGTTGAATTCTAAAGACTGATAATATTCTGCTTCGCACTCCAGGCAATCTATCGCAAAGAAGGTAAACAAACATTCCAGAGAACCAAAAGAACATGCATAGCAAAAAGTCTCGGAAAAACCAAATGAACATACAACACACTAAGCTACTACAGAAATATTCTAAATGTAAAACAACATAGGCCTATGGTTCAAAGAGTGATTTGAAATATAGTGCATACTGTGCATACTAGTAAAAATATTAAAGGGCAGATTCTAGTGTGTGAAAATTATTGTGACAAAGGTCCAGGTGATAGTGTTTTGCTACGGTGAAAGCATGCAAAAGGAATCAACTTAATCGGAGCTACAGTTTGGGAGATATGGCCATTTGAAGTTCGAATTCGAATCTGAATAAATTCAAATTTGAATCTGACAAAAGTTTGCAAAAAGTATACCAATGGATGGATCTAAAAAATACAAAGAATTTTCCGCTGGTTTCATCGAGTTTGGATCTACGGCTTAAAAGTTATGGCTAATCTAAGATCAGGGACTAATCTGTTATGAAACGGACTAAACAGTGAAGAAAAACTATCGCAAACAGGTCCCTGGCGTGTAGCAGATTCCTTCTGGCCGAAAGGTGTTCACCGCGTAGCTTATACAGCGGACGTTCACAATTTAACCAAAACGGCGGCGGCGGCTAACTTAAGCAAAAACCGATCGGTTTTAAAAATAAAACCCGCGGTTAACCGCGTACCAGTTCGACTAAAAAAACAACCTAACCAATCTAATCTAAGCCGTTGATGATCGATCTAACAGGAGGGAGTGGGGCAGCGGCTTACAGCGGGCGGCGGTGGTGGCCGACGACGATGAAGACGGCGGCGCGACGTCGGTAGGTGGCGGGGCAGCGCTTACGACGGTCCTCGGCATCGGGGAAGAAGACGGGCAAGTGCGGCGCGGCTTGGGCGTCCGGATGGTGGCGTCGGGGCTCCTCAGGGGCATCGGGGTCGGCGAGGCGAAGGCGGCGGCGCTCCGTGGGCTCCGGCGAGGTCGGGCGTCGTCTCCGGCGGGACCTAGGCGAGGAAAAGATGTCAAACAGGTGCGCTTTGCCGCGAGAAGTCATTTGACGAAGAAGATGGATGCCATGGTGGCTTACTGGCGACGGAAAGCTCCGGCGAGGTCCGTTCGGCCAGCGAGATGCGAATGACAACGGCGGCGGCTATAGGCGGCGTGGGGAGAAGCGGGACGGCGAGGACGGAAGAGGGGGTTCAGGGGCATTTATAGGCGCAGTCAGAGGGCTCGGGGTCGACGGATAAGGCCTCATCCACGAGAGAGGCGGCCGGTGGTTGCGGGCGGCGAGGCGCGGTGTTTATCCCGCACGGTGCAGGAGGTTGGGGACGGCCTGACGGGTAGGGCCCGCCTGGCAGCGGCAGCAAGAGAGGGCGAGCGAGGGCGGGCGCAGAGCGGTCGACCGGTGCGGGAGGTTTTGGGCGCGCGGGCGGCCTTGGGCCGAAATGGCCAGTTGGGCCGGTCGGGCGCTCCTGGGCCGAATCCAGTTTCGGTCCAGGCTGCGTGCGTGCGTGTGTGTGTGTTTTTTAACACAAGACTAAATTGGTCGTAAATAATTCAACTGAATTAGTAAAAACACCACAATAATTTCTAAAATAACTGTACAATATTTAGAGCCTAATGAACATTAACTTAAGCACATAATATTTTGAATTTTTTCCTAATGCAATTAATGCACTTTTGAAAATAAAATAAATACCAATAAACTCCAAAACTTCAAATAATATTCAAAATAAAATTTCCCACTCTTTTATATTTTTAGGAAGTCATCTTATCCCCTCTCATTTGTTTTTCTCAAGTGGAAAAATATTATTTGAATATTTTAAAAACTCCAAAATGCAAAGAAATATGATATGCATTGAATGATTCTATTAACATCCAAATTTAATAAAAATTGGGATGTTACAAACCTACCCCCCTTAACATGAATCTCATCCTCGACATTCGGGTTGGCCAGCAAAAAGGTGCGGATGGTCATGTCTAAGATCTTCCTCTCGTTCCCAAGTGGCTTCCTCCTCGGTGTGGTGACTCCACTGAACCTTGCAGAATTTGATGATCTTGGTGCGAGTGATCCTCTCTGCAGTCTCAAGAATCCTAATAGGCTTCTCCTCATAAGTCAAATCATTCTCCAACTGAATTGCCTCCAGTGGCACTATATCCCTGAAAGGAATGTCCGCCATCTCTGCATGACACTTCTTCAGCTGGGAAACATGAAACACATCATGAACTCCTGACAAAGCCTCTAGTAATAGCAACTGGTATGCAACCTCTCCTCTATGTTCCAGAACTTTGTATGGTCCCACAAATCGTGGTGCTAACTTTCCTTTGACTCCAAATCTCTTAATACCTCGAAGTGGAGACACTCGAAGATATGCTCTATCTCCCACTTCATAGATCACTTCCTTGCGTTTAGCATCGACATAACTTTTCTGCCTTGACTGGGCTATCTTAAGTCTGCCACGAATCAACTTGACCTTCTCCTCAGAATCCCTGATCAAATCAGGTCCAAACAATTTGCGATCTCCAACTCCATTCCACATCAAAGGTGTCCTACATTTCCTTCCATACAATGCCTCAAAAGGGTCCATCTGCAAACTGGCTTGGTAGCTGTTGTTGTATGAGAACTCTGTGTAGGGTAAGTTATCGTCCCAACTAGACCCATAGTCTAGCGCACAAGCTCTCAACATGTCCTCTAGAATCTGATTGACTCTCTCTGTCTGCCCATCAGTCTGTGCATGGAAGGCTGTACTGAACTCTAGCCTGGTACCCAAGGTTTCGTGTAATTGTTTCCAAAACTTTGAGTTAAATTGTGTCCCTCTATCTGATACGATGCTCCTTGGAACTCCATGCAGACATACGATCCTGGTCATATATATCTTTGCCAGCTTAGCACTTGTATAGGTGGTCTTCACTGGAATGAAGTGAGCAACCTTGTTCAAATGATCAACTATCACCCAAATGGAATCATAACCTGAACGGGTCCTGGGTAACCCCGTGATAAAGTCCATACCAAGTTTATCCCATTTCCAATCAGGTATCGGCAACGGCTGAAGTAATCCTGCTGGTTTCTGATGTTCTGCCTTTACTCTCTGACATACATCACATATTGCCACATACTCGGCAATTTCTCTCTTCATACCGGCCCACCAAAAACTTTCGTTCAAGTCCAAATACATCATGGTATTGCCTGGGTGTACCGAATATGGTGAGTCATGAGCCTCATGAAGAATCAACTTCCTGATCTTCGGGTCATTGGGTACACAAATCCGTTGCTCAAACCATATGGTTCCATGTTCATCCTCACGGAATCCTTCTGCTTTCCCTTTGCTCATCATTTCTTTGATCTCAGCAATACCTTGGTCCAACTTCTGGGCTTCTCTGATTCTCCCCAACAAGGTGGACTGCACCTCGAGTGCGGCAACATAACCTCTTGGAACTATTTCCAATTGAAGTTCTCTAAGCTCATCACATAACTCCTGAGGTAAACCTCCTGCTGTAAGGGTATTAACATAACTCTTATGGCTCAAAGCATCTTCCACAACATTGGATTTTCCTGGATGATAATGCAGACCCATGTCATAATCCTTTATAAGTTGCAACCATCTCCTTTGCCTGAGATTCAATTCCTTTTGCGTGAAGATATACTTCAAACTCTTGTGATCCGTGTAAACATCACAACGATTCCCAATAAGATAGTGTCTCCATGTCTTGAGTGCATGCACTACAGCTGCCAACTCCAAATCATGCGTGGCATAGTTCAACTCATGAGGTCGAAGCTGTCATGAAGAATAAGCTACAACCTTCCCCTCTTGCATAAGAACACCTCCAAGTCCCTGACGTGCAGCATCACAATACACCTGAAAGTCCTTGTGTACGTCAGGCAGGATTAACACTGGGGCTGTAACCAAACGCTTCTTCAACTCTTGAAAGCTGGCTTCACACTCTTTAGTCCAAACGAACTTGGTGTCCTTTTTCAAAAACGCTGTCATGGGCCTTGCAATCTTGGAGAAATTTTCAATAAATCTCCGGTAATATCCTGCAAGTCCAAGGAAACTACGAATCTCGCCAACTATGGTGGGTGCATTCCATTCTATGACCGACTCTACCTTGGTAGGGTCCACTTCAATCCCTTCACCTAACACTACATGTCCAAGAAATCCGACTTCCTTGAGCCAAAACTCACACTTGCTGAACTTGGCATAAAGTTGATGCTCTCTGAGCTTCTCCAAAACTAAGCGCAGATGTTCAGCGTGTTCCTCCTCATTCTTGGAGTAAACCAATATGTCATCAATGAATACCACAACAAACTTATCCAAGAACTCCATGAATACTTTGTTCATCATGTTCATAAAATAGGCAGGGGCATTAGTCAAACCAAAGGACATGACTGTATACTCATAAAGCCCATACCTTGTGGTAAAAGATGTCTTGGGTATATCCTTCTCACGGATCTTCAATTGGTGGTAACCCGATTGAAGATCGATCTTGGAGAAAACACTAGCTCCTTCTAGCTGGTAAAACAAGTCATTGATCATCGGCAGGGGATACTTGTTCTTGATGGTCACCTCATTCAAAGAGAGGTAATCCACACACATTCTCAAGGTTCCATCCTTCTTCTCCACTAAGAGTACTGGGGCTCCCGAAGGTGATGAACTCGGGCGAATATACCCTTTCTCTAGCAACTCCTTAATCTGTTTCTTGACTTCCTCCAAATCATTAGCAGGCATTCGATATGGCCTCTTGGAGATAGGCCCTGTGCCTGGCAGCAACTCAATCAAAAACTCAATCTCCCGATCTGGCGGCATACCCGGTAACTCATCCAGAAATACATCGGGATAATCCTTCACCACTGGTACTTGTTCCTGGACAACTCCCGTAAGAGAGTTCACCTGAGTCCTCTTAGGCTTAAGCCTAGATACATACTTGATCCTCTTCTTTTCTGGGGTGGTGAGAAAAATCGATCTACTAGCACAATCAATGTTTCCCTCATACTTGCATATCCAATCCAACCCTTGCGACTCTAGTATAATCATATCTGTGGGAAAAACATGTCCCCCTATGTTCAAAGGCAATTGGAAACATCCCTGACTAGCCATAGACTCGGCTCCTGGGGAACTCACTAAAATGGGTGACTTAATAGCTATGGTAGGCAACTTATGTTTATCCACAAACCCCCTTGATATGAATGAATGTGATGCACCAGTGTCAAAAAGAATGAGTGCTGGAAATGAATTAACCAAGAACTTACCAATCACTGCATCAGGCTGCTCATAAACCTCTTCCACATTGACATGATTCACATGTCCCTTAGTGAAAGGATTGGGCTTCTTGCCTCCAGAATTCCCATTGCCATTTCCATTTCCATTCTGCGCCTCAGGACACTCATTGGAGTAGTGACATGTCTTCTTGCACTTGAAGCAGGTGATGTGACTCAGGTCCTTCTTCATCAGTGTGGAAGAATTGAAATGCTGCTGATTGCCATTTCCTCCATTGCCATTGCCCTGCTTGTGAACATGGTGGTTGTGTCCATTCCCTCCATGATGAATGTGGCCTCCATGGTTATGGTGATTCCCTCCAAACTTGCTAGTGCCTGATCCAGAACTTCCTGAGTACGGGCTGTAGCGGGGTTTCTGTTGAACTCCAGAGTTATACTTCCCATGACCGTACTTCCTCTTACGATTCTCCATCTGCTGGTGCTTGCCTTCAAAAATGGTAGCCTTATGAACCAGCTCCTGATAGTCTGCAAATGTTGCCACAATCAACTGAACTCCCAACGCATCGTTCAGTCCCTCCAGAAACTTCTCCTGCTTGGCTGCATCAGTGGCCACGTCCTCTGGGGTGTAACGGGCCAACTTACTGAACTCATCAACATACTGAGATACCGTGCGTCCTCCCTGGCGCAAGCTGCGGAACTCCTTCTTCTCCAGACTCATGGCTCTAGCTGAGACATGAGCAGTCCGAAACGCCCGCTGGAACTGAGCCCAAGTCACATTCTCTATGGGGTATGTGGTGGTGTAGTTCTCCCACCAAGCAGCTGCCGGTCCATCCAGCTGGTGGGCAGCAAACTTCACCTTCTCCGCATCATTGCATCCTACCATGGCCAGCTCCCTTCCTATCTTGCGGAGCCAGTCATCGGCGACGATCAGCTCTGTGCTGCTGGAGAACACGGGTGGGTTCAGCCTCAAAAAACGGGTGAGATTGTCAACCGGGGGTGGCGGCGGTGGGTTGTTGTTGTTGTTGTTGTTGTTGTTCTGGTTCCGGTTCTAGTTTTGAATGAGCATCTGCATAAGAGCATTCTGTTGCTGGATCAATTGCGTAAGCTCCGGCGGAAAGTTGAATCCGGGGTCATGTCTTGGAGGCATCTGATTGGTTTCAAAGTGGATGAGGAGTTTAGAATAGAACAAGGCCTAGTGAGTAAAATCACACTACCCATATGCACATGATAGCAATAAACTTCAAATCACTCCAATTCAATTTCAAACAAAGAGGTTCACATGAATAATCAAACCTAAGTTAGCCATGTCACAAGATTTGATAAGGTCTTACAAATGAAATAAAACTAATCGGATAACGAAATAGAATTTCTAAACTCTCATGCTGGTATAAAATCTAACTCTCATCAGATGAGGACCAGTCAACCATGTCGACATCGGGTGTCCTTGCATCTCTCTCCGTGTCGTCATCTCCGAGCTCATCATTTTGGTCCCTCTCCTGGCTGACATAGGCACCATATGAGTGATCCTCCTGGATGTTTTCTCCCTCATCCAGCTTCTCCTCGGCCTCCTCAAGCTCAAGCTTCAGGTCATCGATCTTCTCCTGCAGTGCGTCCAGCTCTCCCTCATGCTCGATGCGAGCATCCTGGAGCTCCTCCTCTAGCTCGGCCTTGCGGGTCATGAGGTTCTTGATGACGACCATGTTGTTGGACAGCTCCAGCTCCATCATGCGAATGTGCTCCTCCATGTCCTGGATGTGGGAAGCTATCGTCTCTTCCTCCAGGGTACGCACCACATCTCCATTTGTGTCGCAGCATCCGTACATCACGAAGGAGGTCCTCTTGAGGTCTTCGTCATACACCTCTCGAATGCGTCTGAGAGAAATGTGAGCAGTGATACCCCTGCCCAAGCCCCATGTTGCGGTATCCACATGGAAGTCAATGGGCTTGGTGTGGTTTCTGAGGATGCGTCCGGGGATATGAGCATCGATCCTCCAACGTGTCTCCTCGGGTAGGGTGGTTGTGAAGGTTCCAGTGAATGTGGGAAGCCCAATCTTCAAATGCTTCATGATCTTCACCAGCTACGATCCAAAGGGCATGGTCTCATCGGGCTGATTGAACTCAACAAGGGCGGACGACATCTACATTTTGAAAAAGAGGAGGAATTAGTATTGAAGCAGAGAAGGTACGAGACCAAAGGATATTTAATGGAAAATGAAAAATATAGTTTTTATCCTATGGCTTTTCTCCATTTCTAGGGGTCGCGTCCTACAATCAACGTGCACTGATACCATCTTGTAGCAACCCGACTCGGTAAGAGTCGAAGTCTTTGTGCTTACCGTGCTAGTCCCTGGATCGACTTGCTAGCACACACAGTACTCGATGAAATAACAGAAATAACACATATCTCTTTATTACATCGATAGTCCAGGAGCAATACATTTATTACAAACTAGGGCATAGAGCCAATAAGCAAATACTGCGGAAGCAAAGAAGTAAATGAGTCCAACTCCACGAGAAAGGTTGAGTGTAGAACATCGACCTATCGCACCTTAATCCTCGTCGGATATATCTGCAACGTGATAAGTTGCAGCCATATGGGTCAGTACATTGAATGTACTGGCAAGTCACATCATAAATGTAATGAACCTACTTATACATGCAATTTGGCTGGTGGAAAGCTCTAAGTTTAGTTTTTGCATAAAGCTAGTTTTTCCCTATTAGAAAAGATGTTATTCTACTACTACACATTTGCATAGGATGAGTTGGCAAACCCAACTCCATCCGTTCCCAAGTTTCATTTAAAACTCAACTATTTAATTAAAGGTGAGGAGATCTCCCGGCATTTCCACTACTAGATGCTCAAGTTGTCTGTAACCGGGGACACGGCTAATCGATTAGGTTGACACTCTGCAGAGGTTGCGCACTTTTCCCCACAAGACATGACCACCTCCATGATCGGAAGATCGAGACATAGCCTTTCAAAAATGTTCCTCCTTAACCCACGGATAGGCCAGTACACCTACATCATTCTACATCTGCCAGCCCATCCCGGAAGGGGTCACACTAACTAGTCAACTAAGCCAGAGCCCATATTGGCTTGTGACTGCACACGTAAGCTTCTAGACATGGGAATATGATTGATCTCTTTGAGCCTGAGCGGACAGCGCTCATTAGTACCGGTTCATGGCGAACCTTTAGTACCGGTTTGTGCCACGAACTGGTACTAAAGATGTGGTGGCAGGCTTGTGTCAGGCTGGGGCCCCACCAGCATCTTTAGTATCGGTTCATGCCACGAACCGAGACTAGAGATGAACATTTAGTCTCGGTTCGTATAACTAACCGGTACTAAAGGTCACACTATATATAGTGCTTCGTCCAGCCCGAGCCGAAGCGCTCTGTTTTTCCCCTCTTATCTGTTTTCTTCCCCTCTTGCTCAAGCTCACCTCCATTTTTGCCAAAATTTGTCCAAGATTTGAAGGCTAGCAACTTTGTCCTTTCATCTCTCATTGCTAGATTAGCTCTTGCAATGCTCTATAAGTATAGTGATTTGTGGGTTTTATTTTGGGAGGAATTATATGTGCTATTATTTGATTTATATGCAATTTGAGTTCAAAACAACTCTTAGTTTGCATATGTAGGTGTGGTTTACTTAGTGCATTCCCGTCTCCGTCCTAACCACCTTCGATCGCCCGCACCGTCGCGTCGCTGGCACCATCTTGTGGTGAGCCTCTTGTTCTTATCTTTTTTATATATAAAAAATCATGTTTGTGTGATTTACATATATAGTTACTTATATAATTGTCTTACCCGTACATTGTTTGTTATACATAGTGCCATGGTTTTGATATCCGTCCCCGTCGGCCCTCGTCCGGGTTATGATTCAGATGTGGTACATTCTATTTTATAACTATTTGTTGCATTTCGTGTTTATGACAAATTATGCCCATCAAGTTGACATAGATATTTTTATCTAGGAGGTATGTGAACCGGAAATTCCAACCGACCCTATTATCGAGAGGTTAAATTTAGTTGAAAGAGAAAACAAGTATTTAAAAGAAAAATTGAAAAGAATTGAGGGGGAGAAGATGGAATTGGAGTTGAATGTTGCTGATGTCATCGACGATCACAAGATCAAGATGGAGAAAATGCTGTAGCGACCCGACTTGGTAAGAGTCGAAGTCTCTGTGCTTACCGTGCTAGTCCCTGGATCGACTTGCTAGCACACACAGTACTCGATGAAATAACAGAAATAACACACATCTCTTTATTACATCGATAGTCTAGGAGCAATACATTTATTACAAACTAGGGCATAGAGCCAATAAGCAAATACCGCGGAAGCAAAGAAGTAAATGAGTCCAACTCCGCGAGCAAGGTTGAGTGTAGAACATCGACCTATCACACCTTAATCCTCGTCGGATATATCTGCAACGTGATAAGTTGCAGCCATATGGGTCAGTACATTGAATGTACTGGCAAGTCATATCATAAATGTAACAAACCTACTTATACATGCAATTTGGCTGGTGGAAAGCTCTAAGTTTAGTTTTTGCATAAAGCTAGTTTTCCCTATTAGAAAAGATGTTATTCTACTACTACACATTTGCATAGGATGAGTTGGCAAACCCAACTCCATCCGTTCCCAAGTTTCATTTAAAACCCAACTGTTTAATTAAAGGTGAGGAGATCTCCCGGCATTTCCACTACTAGATGCTCAAGTTGTCCGTAATTGGGGACACGGCTAATTGATTAGGTTGACACTCTGCAGAGGTTGCACACTTTTCCCCACAAGACTCGACCACCTCCATGATCAGAAGATCGAGACATAGCCTTTCGAAAATGTTCCCCCTTAACCCACGGATAGGCCGATACACCTACATCATTCGACATCTGCTAGCCCATCCCGGAAGGGGTCACACTAACTAGTCAACTAAGCCAGAGCCCATATTGGCTTGTGACTGCACACGTAAGCTTCTAGACATGGGAATACGATTGATCTCTTTGAGCCCGAGCGGACGGTCCACTAGTGGTGCACCACCATGGATTTCCCATGCATGCCCCACTATACTTCGTCACCATTCCCACAAGTTTCCGCCGAGGTAGTTCATTAATTAACTTAGGTCATATTTACTACATTGTCACTCAAACTTTACAATGATCACTCCCCAATCCATGTCTACTTAGCGTAGCAACATAATGTAAAACGATGGCGACAAAGTTATATGGTTCAGACCTACCTCAATGAACTACTGGGTGAAAAGCATAGTCATGCGGCATCAGTTTCCTACCATGCAGTCCTACCGCAAAGAACTAAGTGCATAATAAAAACATAGGTAATGAAACATGATCAAGATGCAACTTGCCTTGGTACAGCTGGTTGAATTCTAAAGACTGATAATATTCTACTTCGCACTCTGGGCAATCTATCGCAAAGAAGGTAAACAAACATAAGCAAACATTCTAGAGAACCAAAAGAACATGCATAGCAAAAAGTCTCGGAAAAACCAGATGAACATACAACACACTAAGCTACTACAGAAATATTCTAAATGTAAAACAACATAGGCCTATGGTTCAAAGAGTGATGTGAAATATAGTGCATACTATGCATACTAGTAAAAACATTAAAGGGCAGATTCTAGTGTGTGAAAATTATTGTGACAAAGGTCCACGTGATAGGGTTTTGCTACGGTGACAGCATGCAAAAGGAATCAACTTAATCGGAGCTACGGTTTTGGGAGATATGGCCATTTGAAGTTTGAATTCGAATCTGAATAAATCAAATTTGAATCTGACAAAAGTTTGCAAAAAGTATACCACTAGATAGATCTAAACAATACGAAGAATTTGCCGCTGGTTTCATCGAGTTTGGATCTACGGTTTAAAAGTTATGGCTAATCTAAGATTAGGGACTAATCTGTTATGAAAGGGACTAAACAGTGAAGAAAAACTATCACTAACTGGTCCCTGGCGCGTGGCAGATTCCTACTGGCCGAAAGGTGTTCGCCGTGTAGCTTATACAGCGAACGTTCACAATTTAACCAAAACAGCGGCGACGGCTAACTTAAGCAAAAACCGATCGGTTTTAAAAATAAAAGCCGCGGTTAACTGCATATCGGTTCAACTAAAAAAACAACCTAACCAATCTAATCTAAGCCGTTGATGATTGATCTAATGGGAGGGAGTGGGGCGGCGGCTTACAGCGGGCGGTGGTGGTGGCCGACGATGATGAAGACGGCGGCGCGGCATCGGTAGGTGGCAGGGCAGTGGCTACGACGGTCCTGGGCGTCGGGGAAGAAGACGGGAAAGTGCGGCGCGGCTTGGGCGTCCGGATGGTGGCGTCGGGGCTCCTCGGGGGCATCGGGATCGGCGAGGCAAAGGCGGTGGCACTCTGTGGGCTCCGGCGAGGTCAGACGTCATCGGGGCGTCGTCTCCGGTGGGACCACGGCGAGGAAAAGATGTCAAACGGGTGCGCTTTGCCGCGGGAAGTCATTTGACGAAGAAGATGGATGCCGTGGTGGCTTACTGGCGACAGAAAGCTCCGACAAGGTCCATTCGGGCGGCGAGATGCGAACGACAACGGCGGTGGCTATAGGCGGCGTGGGGAGAAGCGGGACGGCGAGGACGGAAGAGGGGGTTCGGGGGCATTTATAGGCGCAGTCAGAGGGCTCGGGGTCGACGGATAAGGCCTCAGCCACGAGAGGGGCGGCCGGCGGTTGCAGGCGGCGAGGCGCGGTGTTTATCCCGCGCGGTGCGGGAGGTTGGGGACGGCCTGACGGGTAGGGCCCGCCTGGCAACCGCAGCGAGAGGGGGCGAGCGAGGGCGGGCGCGGAGCGGTCGATCGGTGCGGGAGGTTCCGGGCGCGCGGGCGGCCTTGGGCCGAAATGGCCAGCTGGGCCGGTCGGGCGCTCCTGGGCCGAACCCAGTTTCCATCCAGGCTGCGTGTGCGTGTGTGTGTGTGTGTGTGTGTGTGTGTGTGTGTTTTAACAGGAGACTAAATTGGCCGTAAATAATTCAAATGAATTAATAAAAACACCACTATAATTTCCAAAATAACTATAGAATATTTAGAGCCTAATGAACATTAACTTAAGCACATAATATTTTGAAAATATTTTTCCTAATGCAATTAATGCACTTTTGCAAATAAAATAAATACCAATAAACTCCAAAACTTCAAATAATATTCAAAATAAAATTTCCCACTCTTTTATATTTTGAGGAAGTCATCTTATCCCCTCTCATCTGTTTTTCTCGAGTGGAAAAATATTATTTGAATATTTTAAAAACTCCAAAATGCAAAGAAATATGATATGCATTGAATGATTCTATTAAGATCCAAATTTAATAAAAAATTGGGATGTTACAAATGCGCTTGAAGATTAGAAAGGTTAGAAAATATGCCATTGATAGTGAGGCTTGGTATCATTATGTTGTTGGATCAATTGCTACCTTAGTTGCGATCTTGATCGCATTTGTTGTTGCATTTAAATGCTTTAGCTAGGGAGTTATTTGTATGTTTGTTTTATGAGAATAAGTGTTGTATGAACTTTATGTATGAACTTGTATTAATTTGGTCCATTCGGTGTTGTGTAATGAAAATGAGCTGGCAATGGATGTACGATAACCGATGCTCTCCCTAGTTCTTTAATGGCGTGCGTACTTTTCTGCTTGTGGCTGAGGCAAACAAGAGGGCAGATGGTTTTATGCCTTGTCCATGTGCCGGCTATAAGAATGATCAGAATTACTCCAAGTCAAGAACCATCCACGTCCACCTGTTTGAGTCCAGTTTCATGCCCCACTATAATGTTTGGACCAAGCATGGAGGAAGAGGGGTTATGATGGAATACAATGAAGAAGAGCAGGATGACGACAACTATCCTGGCCATGGGTTCCCTGAATATGATGGTACAACTATGGGGGAAGAAGCTGAGCCGGCAATGCGGGAAGAAGCTGAAGAAGAGGCATCAGATGAGCCCGCTGATGATATAGGTCGGGCCATTGTCGATGCGAAGAGAAACTACGCTCGTGAAAAGGAGAAGAAGAAGTTGCACCACATGTTATAGGATCACAAGAAATTTTTCGTACCCGAATTGCGAAGCTGACAAGAAAAAGTTGGGTACCACACTGGAATTGCTACAATGGAAGGCAGAGAATGGTGTATCTGATAAGGGATTTGGAAAGTTGCTGATAATGTTAAAGAAGATACTTCCAAAGGACAACGAATTGCCCGAGAGTATGTATGAAGCAAAGAAGGTTGTCTACCCTCTAGGGTTAGAGGTGCAGAAGATACATGCATGCCCTAATGACTGCATCCTCTACCACGGTGAGTACGATGATTTGAACGCGTGCCCGGTATGCGGTGCATTGCGCTATAAGATCAGCCCCGATGACCCTGGTGATGTCGAGGGCGAGCGCCCCGGGAAGAAGATTCCTTCCAAGGTGATGTGGTATGCTCCTATAATACCACGGTCGAAACGTTTGTTCCAAAATAAAGAGCATGCCAAGTCGATGCGATGGCACAGAGAAGACCGTAAGAAAGATGGAAAGTTGAGAGTACCTGCTGACGGGTCGCAGTGGAGAAAAATCGAGAGAAAGTACTGGGAGGACTTTGCAGGTGACGCAAGGAACATATAGTTTGGTCTAAGCGCATATGGTATTAATCCTTTTGGGGGGCAGAGCAGCAACCATAGCACCTGGCATGTGACTCTATGTATGTATAACCTTCCTCCTTGGTTTTGCATGAAGCAGAAGTTCATTATGATACCAGTGCTCATCCAAGGCCCTATGCAACCCGGCAACGACATTGATGTGTACCTAAGGCCATTAGTTGAAGAACTCTTATAGCCGTGGAATGGAAAAGGTGTACATGCGTGGGATGAGCACAAACAAGAAGAATTTGACCTACAGGCATTGTTGTTCGTGACTACAATGATTGGCCTGCTCTTAGTAACCTTTCAGGACAGACAAATAAGGGATACCGCGCATGCACGCACTGTTTGGATGATACCGACAGTATATATTTGGATAATTGTAGGAAGAATGTGTACCTGGGACATCGTCGATTTCTTTTGAGCAGGCATACCATAAGAAAGAAAGGCAAGCATTTCAAAGGTGAAACAGATCACCGGACGAAGCCTTGCCACCGTACTGGTGATGATGTACATGATATGGTCAAGGATTTGAAGGTAATCTTTGGAAAGGGTCTTGGTAGACAATCTGTTCCGAATGACGCTGACGGGTGCACACCCATGTGGAAAAAGAAATCTATATTTTCGGACTTGACCTATTGGAAAGACCTAGAGGTCCGCTCCACAATCGACGTGATGCACATGACGAAGAATCTTTGCGTGACCCTGCTTGGCTTCTTGGGCGTGTATGGGAAGACAAAAGATACAACGAAGGCACGGAAGGACCAGCAACGTAAGCACGGAAAAGACGGCATAAATCAGGGTCATGCCAGCTACGCTCTTGCCAAAGACGAGAAGGAAATCTTTTTTAATGCCTGCTCAGTATGAAGGTTCCGTCTGACTTCTCTTCGAATATAAAGGGAATAACAAATATGACAGAGAAAAAGTTCCAGAACCTAAAGTCTCATGACTGCCACGTGATTATGATGCAACTGCTTCCGGTTGCATTGAGGAGGCTTCTACCGGAAAACATTTGATTAGCCATTGTAAAGCTATGTGCATTCCTCAATGCAATCTCTCAGAAGGTAATCGATCCAGAAATCATACCAAGGTTAGAGAATGATTTGGTGCAATGTCTTATCAGTTTGAGTTGGTGTTCCCACCATCCTTCTTCAACATCATGATGCACTGCTACCTCTTGAGCATTGTGTTGGTTTTCCCTTGAAGAGGAAAGGGTGGTGCAGTAAAGGAGCATAAGTATTTCCCTCAGTTTTTGAGAACCAAGGTATCAATCCAGCAGGAGACCACGCGCGAGTCACCTCGTACCTACACACACAAATAAGAACCTCGCAACCAACGATAAAGGGGTTGTCAATCCCTTCACGGCCACTTGCAAGAGTGAGATCTGATAGGGATAATAATAATAAGATAAATATTTTTGGTATTTTTATGATACAGATTGAAAGTAGAGATTGCAAAATAAAATAGATTGGAAACTTGTATGATGGAAAATAGACCCGGGGGCTATAAGTTTCACTAGTGGCTTCTCTCAAGATAGCATAAATATTACGGTGGGTGAACAAATTACTGTCGAGCAATTGATAGAAAAGCAAAGAATTATAAGAATATCTAGGTATGATCATGTATATAGGCATCACGCTGAGACAAGTACACCGGAAGGATTTTGCATCTACTACTATTACTCCACACATCGACCGCTATCCAGTATGCATCTAGAGTATTAAGTTCATAAGAACAGAGTAACGCCTTAAGCAAGATGACATGATGTAGAGGGATAAACTCATGCAATATGATGTAAACCCCATCTTTTTATCCTCGATGGCAACAATACAATACGTGTCATTTCCCTTTCTGTCGGGGATATACCCCGCGATATGACCCGACTGAAAGTATGACCCGGCCGGGCTTGGTGTTTTCATTGATAACCCGCCGGAGGACTAGCGACTCACGAGCCTGGCGACTCACAGATGGCCCTAACGGCGGGTCAGATGGAAGACAAGGCCCAAAGCCCAGAAGGCCGGCTCACGTTATGATGGGTCGGCTTAAGAGGAAAGGGATGATGAATATTTCCTTTACAAGGAAGCAAGACCCGAACTTGTATTCAACTTGTAAGAAAAGATAGACTAGTCCTAGTCCTACTAGGACTCCACATGTAACCCGCCCCTTCAATATATATAAGGAGTGGCAGGGCTCGCCAAAGAAGGACAAGCAACAAACAATCTCTAGGGCTAGACACAAAGGGGGAGCCGGCTTATGCGCCGGCTCTCTCATGAGTATAATGAGATCTAGTCACAAACAGCATGTAGGGCTATTACCGGATGATGTTTCCCGGGGCCCGAAGCTGTCTAAATCTTTGCCTTGCATGTTGCGTTTTTCGATTTCGATCAACCCCTTCAAGCTACCGCATAGATGCGTTGGCCTCACGACTAAGTCCTCACACTAGGACATCTGCCGTGACGTTTTCACGACAGTTGGCGCCCACCGTGGGGCCTGCGCACGATGGTGTTGAGTTCTTGAAGGGATCTCTTCCAGGGATCGAGAAGTTCGTAATTTTTTGCTGGGGAGGAGCCAGTTAGGAAGGATCTACATCATGGACGTGCGGTCAGCCCAGCAGATACGAGATTGAGAGGAAGAATGATTAGGTTTTAACATTTTGGGCGCCGCCGGCGACGTAATGTGATCCGTCGAGACCAACGGGAGATCAGTTTCGTTTTCTACACCGAGTCCTGCAAGCAATCAAATCGGAGCTTCCATCAAGACCGACACAAAATTTCTGCTGTCCGATCGGGCTGAGTTCCACAAGTTCCTGCTCCCGGGTTACTAGCACGATTCTTCACTGAGTACTGGAGTACTAGTATTGTTCCTGTATATTAGATCCGGCGCGTTTTACCTTACTTTTTCTACTCTAGGTGAGACCTACTCAAGGCTGACCAGAATACTAGTACATGCATGCTCATCTCGCCTCTACTGTTACCTGCTCCAAGCCACCGATGCTAAGTGACCGAGCTGCTACCTCGTCACATCGCTTCCGCCGGAGGGCCGCCTTGCCGCTGCTATGAGCCGTCCCCGCGCTGAGCCAAGCCGTTGCCGCGGTCGCAGACTTGAGCCGCCCGGACCGCTCGCCCGCCGAGTCGCCGCCATGTCCTCGTCAAACCGGCTGCACCTGAGACGCCTCGCCGGCGCGCCTGGCCATTGCTGTACCTTGCCTTGCCTCGCTCCAATTCCGTCGGATTCGCTTCCGCCTTCAAGCCGGCCGGCCTGTGCCATCATCATCTCAGCCTCACTCTGAGTCGCCGGGAGGGCCACGCGCCGAGCCGCCGTCGCCGGTTCACCTCCGTCGTGCGTTGCTTCAGTAAACCGCCGGACTCGACTCCGAGTGGCCTTCCCTCCGACTCATTCCGACTTGGCCTCGGCGGCCGCCCTCGAATCACCCTCGCGGTCGTCATTTGCCGTTTGTGAGAGCTGCTGCTTGTCTCTGCTCTACGGTCTGGTGCTTCCTCAAGCCGTTGTCTGCTCTTAAGCCACCCCTGCAGGACTCACTTCATGGCCGGCGCCTCCGCCGCTTCCACGGCCTCGCCAAGCCGCCCTATTACCATCATGGCCTTGGCCCGCTTCGAATCACCGCCTCACGTCAAGGCTTCAAGCCACGGCTCTGCCTCAGTCACGACCAATGAAAAAAATAGCGCGCTACCGCCGACCTCAAAATATGCTATTAGCGTGTTATATCGCTCTATAACGTGCTATTAGCGAGATATTGTACACCGATATATTTAGCAAGATAATTTTCAATACTTTATAGCGTGCTATTAACGACGCTATAGCGCGCTATTTTTTTTCAATGGTCATGACTGACCTTGAGTTGTTCGGCATCACTACCTTCGCCGCTGTGGCCGGCCTCGAAGCCGCCATGGCCGGCCCTCTGCGGCTTCGTTAATCCACTTACAAATTACTGCCAAGGCATCTCCATCGCTGCACCTTGTTCTGCAAGCCGCTGTCGCCCTCCACTGTTGAGGCCTGCTTGTGCCGCTGAGATCTACGGTACTGTCAATTGTAAACCATGGCCCAATGAATTTTTTGGCTCGATCGATTCACCATAGAGCCGCCGTGACTAAGTCAAAAGTCAACAGAGGTGGAGATTGCGGAGAGCATGTCTCCGAGCAAGGGAAAATATTTTGGCTATTTAAAAGGCCACTGAATCACTGCATCCGACATCTCCTAGTGCCATGGTGTCAATAGCATAACATTTTGCACTTATGATCTATACTACAGACCTGGCAAGATGATTCAGTGAGTACTACTATTCTACAGTTGCTACTGAATTCATATCTGGTGGATTACCATCAGGCGCTGGGTCTTCGGGCGGATCATCTAGTGTCCAATTAAATCAAGTGAAATCTATCTAAAGTTATTCTTATATTATATATTGTTTTCATCAAAGAACAATTACTTGGTCTATGATATTTTTTTTCGCAGGACCATTATTCCTTACAAAAAGGTGTCGCGAAAAGGGCGTGAGCAAATATTATTTTTTGCACTAGCACTCGTCTTGTGCAAGTTGCCACCCCCACTACATCAACACACGCGACTGACTTATTGTCAGTGACCATGGACAACTTGCCTGCGTCCGTGTCATTTCCACTGTCGCGGCCGACTCTCTCATCCACAGCGGCTTAAAACGACGCGGCTGACTCGCCCATCCGCACCGGCTTACAACGCCACGGCTGACTCATCTGTCCGCTCCCGCGGCCGACTCGCTCGCGATTGATTTCAGCTTCACCATGGTGATCATCAACTCCGCGGTGATAATTACTGACCTGACACATCAGGTGAAATTCATCCAGCATATTTTTTATATTATATATCGCTTTCTTTAAAAGAGCAATTACTCCAGTTTGCAAGTTGTCCCATGCAGGATTCAAACCAGTCTATGTCATGGTTAATTATGAAGAATCTCAAGCCAACTCCTTCAGTCTCCTTGAAACGTCGGGGGCTATGATGACAGGGCTCAGCAAATATTGTCAGTTTAAAGGCCGTCGGAAAATTTCTGGCCCAAAATAAAGAAAAAAAATCTGGTTTAAAATCCGGTTCGAGAGAAATTTGTCTCTCACAAAGCATTGAAGCTCAATATCCGGTTTAAAGTCCGGCCCACAAAGCTCTGAAGCTTTTAATATTCGGCTCAATTCCCGATTCAAGAAGAATTCATTACTCACAAGTTTGAATTCTCAGAAAAATTAAAGGGACCAAAGAGAGTCTGTTGCAAAGCACAGCTCAAACATAGGTACCCCGTTTCAATGATCATTTGAGGGCTTCCTGTTCAAACATACGTCGTATTCGAACCAAAGAGAACATAGCTGTCGGTACCCTCTTGATCGGCACACTGCCAAACTCACTAGGGGGCTTCTTCATCGTATTCGAATCATAGCTTAACCCTTTTTGGGTCCGACTTGGATCATATTCAAATCAGGGTCGTTAAAAACCTCTCAAGGTCATTTGGGGGCTTCCTGTTTTAAACATAGGTCGTATTCGAACCAAAGAGAACATAGCTGTCGGTACCCTCTTGATCGGCGCAACGCCAAAGCCACTGGGGGCTACATGATCGTATTTGAATCCTAGCTTAACCCCTTTGGAACGGTTTACTAATCGTATTCGAATCAGAAACCTCAATTTTTATTTGGTTTAAGTTTCTGCACACAATCTTTTGGGTTTTGAGACTTTTTGATCATATCTGAAGCATATATATGTGGTTTCTATTAACCCGCCATGGCTTCGACGAACAAGTCGCCAGCATATGACAATGTTAATACTTGGAAGGTTTAATTTCTAAGTTTTGGGTTATCACCCTTACTGCACAAGTATCATAAGCCGATAGTACGATTCAATATCACAAGTATGATATTGTTTATACATGATTATGTTTAAACCAGCCCTGGCTATGGACTTTAAGCCGCCGGTATATTTTGAATTACGCCATTGGAATCATGCGCGTGTCAAAGATTGGGTTACCACCCTTACTGTGTAGGTCACATAGACCGATAGTGCAAATTCAATATCACAGGATAAGACTACATTTGGGTGGTTACCCGCCCTGGCTTTTGACATTAAGTCGCCAGGGCGTATGTTGTTTACACTTTGTGCAGGATTTGTAGAACTATGACTTATATAAATGCTTAAGTCCAAGCTCATCATTAAAATTGATGCTTCAGAATGATCATCCGTGCTGGATTTTCTCAAAGGCTATAAATAGTCGGGTTATAAAAATTCCGGCTTACAATAGAGGCATATTAAATCGCCATCGGCCAACAGCCGCCGGGTATTTAAAACTCCAGATTTACTTGTCAACAGATAAGGTACTTGAATCTTTAAATAGCCAAACTTGGCTAGATTTTTCATTATGATATTGAATGATTGAGGTTTTCAAACCGGGTTATTCAAATCTTTAATAGCCAACATGGCTGGATTTTTATTATGGTTATCAATAACTAATATTATGATAAGGTATTCAAAGTCGCTTTGGCGCAATGGCTATTATTTTATCAATGGATATGATTTATTCTACAATGAAAGGAATAGTCCCGAGTAGCTGCAGGCTTACAACCCGGCACTTGGGGGCTACATTATTCAAAGTTGAGATTATATCGAATATGCAAGTCTCATGTCATTGCAAGCATGCACCATGACACTTGGGGGCTAATGCAAAGTCATTTTTTGCTCACCTTATTGAAGATCTGACTCATCACATCATAATGAGCCGGCCCTTGGGGGCTACCAATTGCTCTTGTCAACAATTCAAGGTACACAAGTTTTATTCCATTATATTGAAGGGTCCACTTCTGAGTTGGTAAAGCACAAAGCTCTTAACCTTGTGGACGTGGGTTCAAGCCCCATGATGGGGGTTACATCATATGATGTTCTTTTCAAAGAAGTATATATAAAGTCCCAACTCAATATTATCTTATTGAGCCGGCCCTTGGGGGCTACACGTTGTTGTTCAATTCTATATGATCATATTTATAAAGTCCCTGCTCATTATTGCATAATGACCCGGCCCTTGACCCTTGGGGGCTACACTGGTTGAAGTTTTTTTTGAGTATACGGCAATTACAAGCCCCAAGTTGCTGCAAGCATGACAACCCGGCGCTTGGGGGCTACATATATGGACTATTCAGTCTTTACTGGTGACTAAGATGAACAACATGGATTTCTTCAAAGTGGCGGTATTTATATTGAAGCAAGTCTTAAGTCATCACTTTGTTTCTGCTCAAGACTTGGGGGCTACAGGTAATATGGATATAAGGGAGAAAAATCTTCAAATTCTCAGTTTTGAGTAAACCAGATTGACCCGACGTCACCAATAACTATGACCCGGCGTCGGTAACAATTATGACCCGATGCTATCAATATTTACAAACCGGATACTTTGGCAATGATAAACCGACAAGTTCTACAAGCCGGCTGAAAGTCAGATGAGTTTTTCAAGACCAATATTTTTAAGCCGGCGCTTTGGAAGCTGATTCAAGTGGATTATTTCTTACAATATTTCTCTATAAAGATACCAATGTCTGCAAATTGACTCTGAAGCTGGTCTATTGACCCGGATTTTTTAGAAGAAGTGCCTGGATTTTTGCATTGGCAAGGTTTGGACATATCTGTTAAAGGAGATTTGCTATAAGATCTTGAGTATGCATCCAGGAGGAAATGACAAGGACTTAAAGATGATCAGGTGCCGGTTCAGGAAAATATTTAACCCAGAGCACAACCTATCAAGTTTGTTCTTGTGTTTATTTTACAAGATCAGTTTAACATGGATAAATCCAAATTAAACTAGGGGCTAATGTCGGGGATATACCCCGCGGTATGACCCGGCCGGAAGTATGACCCAGCCGGGCTTGGTGTTTTCATTGATAACCCGGCGGAGGACTGGCGACTCACGAGCCTGGCGACTCACGGATGGCCCTAACGGCGGGTCAGATGGAAGACAAGGCCCAAAGCCCAGAAGGCCGGCTCACGTTATGATGGGCCGGCTTAAGAGGAAAGGGATGATGAATATTTCCTTTACAAGGAAGCATGACCCGAACTTGTATTCAACTTGTAAGAAAAGATAGACTAGTCCTAGTCCTACTAGGACTCCACATGTAACCCGCCCCTTCAACATATATAAGGAGGGGCAAGGCTCCCCAAAGAAGGACAAGCAACAAACAATCTCTAGGGCAAGCCACAAAGGGGGAGCTGGCTTATGCACCGGCTCTCTCATGAGCATAATGAGATCTAGCCACAAACAACATGTAGGGCTATTACTGGATGATGTTTCCCGGGGCCCGAAGTTGTCTAAATCTTCATCTTGCATGTTGCATTTTTCGATTCCGATCAACCCCTTCAAGCTACTGCATAGATGCGTTGGCCTCACGACCAAGTCCCTACACTAGGACATCTGCCGTGACGTTTCCACAACACTTTCTGTCACTGGGATCGAGCACCGCAAGATTGAACCCAAAGCTAAAGCACTTCTCCCGTTGCAAGAAAGATCAATCTAGTAGGCCAAACCAAACTAATAATTCGAAGAGACTTGCGAAGATAAACCAATCATACATAAAAGAATTAAGAGAAGATTCAAATATTGTTCATAGATAAACTTGATCATAAACCGACAATTCATCAGATCTCGACAAACACACCGCAAAAGAAGATTACATCGAATAGATCTCCAGGAGAATCGAGGAGAACTTTGTATTGAGATCCAAAGAGAGAGAAGAAGCCATCTTGCTACTAGCTATGGACCCGAAGGTCTGAGGTAAACTACTCACACATCATCGGAGGGGCCATGGAGTTGATGTAGAGGCCCTCTATGATCAATGCCCCCTCCGGTGGAGCTCCGAAAAAGGCCCCAAGATGGGATCTCTTGGGTACATAAGGTTGCAACGGTGGAAATAGGGTTTCGTGGTGCTCCTGGATGTTTGCGGGGTATATGAATATATATAGGAGGAAGAAGTAGGTTGGTGGAGCAACGAGGGGCCCACGAGGGTGGAGGGCACGCCCAGGGGGTAGGCGTGCCCCCTGCCTCGTGGCCTCCTTGTTGATTGCTTAACGTTCACTCCAAGTCCTCTGGATCACGTTTGTTCCAAAAATCATGCTCCCGAAGGTTTCATTCCGTTTGGACTCCGTTTGATATTCCTTTTCTACAAAACACTGAAATAGGCAAAACAACAGCAATTTGGGTTGGGCCTCTGGTTAATAGGTTAGTCCGAAAAATAATATAAAAGTGTAAAACAAATCCCGTTATCATCCAAAACAGATAATATAATAGCATGGAACAATCAAAAATTATAGATACGCTGGAGACGTATCAAGCATCCCCAAGCTTAATTCCGGCTCGTCCTTGAGTAGGTAAATGATAAAAACAGAATTTTTGATGTGGAATGCTTTCTAACATATTTCTCAATGTATTTTCTTTATTGTGGCATGAATGTTCAGATCCGAAAGAGTCAAGATAAAAGTTTAATATTGACATCAAAATAATAATACTTCAAGCATACTAACTGAGCAATCATGTCTTCTCAAAATAACATGGCCAAAGAAAGTTCATCCCTACAAAATCATATAGTTTGGTCATGCTCCATTTTCGTCACACAAGAATGCTCTCATCATGCACAACCCCGATGACAAGCCAAGCAATTGTTTCATACTTTAGTAATCTCAAACTTTTTTCAACTTTCACACAATACATGAGCGTGAGCCATGGATATAGCACTATGGGTGGAATATAATATGATGAAGGGAGTTATGTGGAGAAGACAGAAAAAGGAGAAAGTCTCACATCGACGCGACTAATCAATGGGCTAGGGAGATGCCCATCAATTGATGTCAATGCAAGGAGTAGGGATTGCCATGCAACGGATGCACTAGAGCTATAAATGTATGAAAGCTCAACAAAAGAAACTAAGTGGGTGTGCATCCAACTTGCTTGCTCATGAAGACCTAGGTCACTTGAGGAGGCCCATTGTTGGAATATACAAGCCAAGTTCTATAATGAAAAATTCCCACTAGTATATGAAAATGACAAAACAAGAGACTCTCTATCATAAAGATCATGGTGCTACTTTGAAGCACAAGTGTGGAAAAAGGATAGTAGCATTGCCCCCTTTTTTGGGCCTTCTTTTTTTATTTGGCCTTTCTTTTTTTCTTTTTTATGGGACAATACTCTATTACTGATGATCATCACACTTCTATTTATTTACAACTCAATGATTACAACTCAATACTAGAATAAGATATGACTATATGAATGCCTCCGGCGCTGTACCGGGATTGCGATGAATCAAGAGTGACATGTATGAAAAAATTATGAATGGTGGCTTTGCCACAAATACGATGTCAACTACATGATCATGCAAAGCAATATGACAATGATGATGCGTGTCATAATAAATGGAACGGTGGAAAGTTGCATGGCACTATATCTCGGAATGGCTATGGAAATGCCATAATAGGTAGGTATGGTGGCTATTTTGAGGAATAAGGAAGACAATCAAATAATAGCTCATGTTTCAAATTTGTTACACAAAGTTTACCATACGTGCATGGTACGGGACTTGCAAACTTCAACGCAAGTATTCCTCAAGTTCACAACTACTCAACTAGCACAACTTTCATATCACTATCTCCATATCTCAAATAAATCATCAAGTATCAAACTTCTCTTAGTATTCAATGCACTTATATGAAAGTTTTTATTATGCCTAAAAGCAAATTGCCATGTTGTTCTAAAGGACTCTCAAAATAATACTCCCTCCGTCCCAAAATTCTTGTCTTCAATTTGTCTAAGTACAGATGTATCTAGTTACGTTTTAGTGTTAGATAGATACGTAGCTAGACAAATCTAAGACAAGAATTTTGAGACGGAGGGAGTATAAGTGAAGCATGAGAGATCAATTATTTCTATAAAATAAAACCACCACCGTGCTCTAAAAGATATAAGTGAAGTACTAGAGCAAAAACTATATAGCTCAAAAGATATAAGTGAAGCACATAGAGTATTCTAATAAATTCTAATTCATGTGTGTATCTCTAAAAAGGTGTGTACAGCAAGGATGATTGTGGTAAACTAAAAATAAAAGACTCAAATCATAAAAGACGCTCCAAGCAAAACACATATCATGTGGCGAATAAAAATATAGCTCCAAGTAAAGTTACCAATAGACGAAGACGAAAGAGGGGATGCCTTCTGGGGCATCCCCAAGCTTAGGCTTTTTGGTGTCCTTGGATTTTACCTTGGGATGACTTGGGCATCCCCAAGCTTAGGATCTTTCCACTCCTTGTTCCATAATCCATCAAATCTTTACCCAAAACTTGAAAACTTCACAACACAAAACTTAAAAGAAAATCTTCGTGAGCTCCGTTAGTAAAAGAAAACAAACCACCACTTCAAGTTACTGTAATGAACTCATTATTTATTTATATTGGTGTTAAACCTACTGTATTCCAACTTCTCTATGGTTTATAAACTCTATTACTAGCCATAGATTCATCAAAATAAGCAAACAACACACGAAAAACAGAATCTGTCAAAAACAGAACAGTCTGTAGTAATATGTAGGTTTAGAATACTTATGGAACCCCAAAAATTCTAAAATAAATTTCTGGACGTGAATAATTTATCTATTAATCATCTTCAAAAAGAATTAACTAAATATCTCTCTCCAGTAAAAAATGGCAGCAATTCTCGCAAGCGCTAAAGTTTCTGTTTTTTATAGCAAGATCAAAAGGACTTTCCCCAAGTCTTCCCAACGGTTCTACTTGGCACAAACACTAATTAAACACAAAAAACACAACCAAAACAGAGGCTAGATAAATTATTTATTACTAAACATGAACAAAAGGCAAGGAATAAAAATAAAATTGGGTTGGCTCCCAACAAGCGCTATTGTTTAACGCCCTTAGTTAGGCATAAAAGGAAGGATAGATCTAGGTATTGTCATCGTTGGTATGCAATCCATAAGTGGGTCTCATAATAGGTTCATAAGGTAATTTAATTTTATTTCTAGGAAAGTGTTCCATGCCCTTCCTTAACGGAAATAGGAATCTAATATCCCCTTCCTTCATATTAATAATTGCACCAATCGTTCTAAGGAAAGGTCTACCAAGAATAATAGGACATGAAGGATTGCAATCTATATCAAGAACAATGAAATCTACGGGCACATAGTTCCTATTTGAAACAATAAGAACATCATTAATTCTTCCCATAGGTTTCTTAATAGTAGAATCCGCAAGGTGCAAGTTTAAAGAACAATCATAAAATTCACAGAAACCTAGCAAATCACACAAAGTTTTTGGAATCGTGGAAACACTTGCACCCAAATCACACAAAGCATAGCATTCATGATCTTTAATTTTAATTTTTATTGTAGGTTCCCACTCATCATAAAGTTTTCTAGGGATAGAAACTTCCAACTCAAGTTTTTCTTCATAAGATTGCATCAAAGCATCAACGATATGTTTAGTAAAAGCTTTATTTTGACTATAAGCATGAGGAGAATTTAGCACAGATTGCAACAAGGAAATACAATCTATCAAAGAGCAATTATCATAATTAAATTCCTTGAAATCCAAGATAGTGGGTTCATTGCTATTTAAAGTTTTGACCTCTCCAATCCCACTTTTATCAACTTTTGCATCAAGATCTGAAAACTACGAATTTTTGGGACGCCTTCTAACTAAAGTTGACTCATCTCCAGTACCATCATTATCAAGATTCATATTGCAAAATAAGGATTTAATAGGGGACACGTCAATTACTTTTAGATCTTCATCTTTATTGTCATGAAAACTAGAAGAACACGCTTTCACAAAGCAATCTTTCTTAGCACGCATCCTAGCCAACTCATCAATCTTAAGCAATCTTTCTTTGCACTCATCAATGGAAATTCTCATGGCTTTGAGAGACTCATTGATATCATTCTTAGGTTCAATAGATCTAAGTTTCAAAGAATCAACATCAAGAGAAATTCTATCCACGTTCCTAGCCAACTCATCAATCTTAAGCAATTTTTCTTCAATCAAAGCATTGAAACTCTTTTGCGAAGTAATAAATTCTTTAATACTAGATTCAAAATTAGAGGGAATCTTATTATAATTTCCATAAGAGTTGTTGTAGGAATTACCATAATTATTAGAGGAATTACTAGGAAACGGCCTAGAATTAAAATTACCTCTATACGTGTTATTACCAAAATTGTTCCTACCAACAAAATTCACATCCATAGATTCATTATTATTCTCAATCAAAGTAGACAAAGTCATATCATTAGGATCGGTAGGAGCACTCTTATTAGCAAAAAAATTCATAAGTTCATCCATCTTTCCACTCAAAACATTAATCTCTTCAATTGCATGCACCTTTTTACTAGTAGATCTTTCAGTGTGCCATTGAGAATAATTAACCATAATATTATCTAGAAGTTTGTTAGCTTCTCCTAAAGTTATTTCCATAAAAGTGCCTCCCGCGACCGAATCTAAAAGATTTCTAGAAGCAAAATTCAATCCGGCATAAATTTTTTGTATAATCATCCATAAATTCAAACCATGTGTAGGGCAATTACGTATCATTAATTTCATCGTCTCCAAAGATTGTGCAACATGTTCATGATCAAGTTGCTTAAAATTCATAATATCATTTCTAAGAGAGATGTTCTTAGCGGGAGGAAAATACTTAGAGATAAAAGCATCTTTGCACTTATTCCATGAATCAATACTATTTTTAGGCAAAGACGAAAACCAAGCTTTAGCACGATCTCCAAGTGAAAACGTAAATAGCTTAAGTTTAACAATATCATTATCCACATCTTTCTTCTTTTGCATATCACACAAATCAACAAAGTTGTTTAGATGGGTAGCGACATCTTCACTAGGAAGGCCAGAAAACGGATCTTTCATGACAAGATTCAGCAAAGCAGTATTAATTTCACAAGATTCAGCATCGGTAAGAGGAGCAATCGGAGTGCTAATAAAATCATTATTGTTGGTATTGGCAAAGTCACACAATTTGGTATTATCTTGAGCCATGGTGACAAGCAAGCAATCCAACACGCAAGCAAACAAGCAAAGAAGCAAAAGAGGCAAATTGAAAAAGAGAAGGTCACGGAAAAAGAGGGCAAAAAGGAAAAGAGGGCGAATAAAATGGCAAGGGTGAAGTGGGGAGAGGAAAACAAGAGGCAAATGGCAAATAATGTAATGTGAAGGATAAGGGTTGTGATGGGTACTTGGTATGTCTTGAATTGGCATAGATCTCCCCGGCAATGGCGCCAGTAATCCTTCTTGCTACCTCTTGAGCAGTGTGTTGGTTTTCCCTTGAAGAAGAAAGGGTGGTGCAGTAAAGCAGTGTAAGTATTTCCCTCAGTTTTTGAGAACCAATGTATCAATCCAGTAGGAGACCACACGTGAGTCACCTCGTACCTACACACACAAATAAGAACCTCGCAACCAACGTGATAAAGGGGTTGTCAATCCCTTCACGACCACTTGCAAGAGTGAGATCTGATAGAGATAATAATAATAAGATAAGTATTTTTGGTATTTTTATGATATAGATTGAAAGTAAAGATTGCAAAATAAAATAGATTGGAAACTTGTATGATGGAAATTAGACCCGCGGGCCATAGGTTTCACTAGTGGCTTCTCTCAAGATAGCATAAGTATTACGGTGGGTGAACAAATTACTGTCAAGAAATTGATAGAAAAGCGAATAATTATGAGAATATCTAAGTATGATCATGTATATAGGCATCACGTCCGAGACAAGTAGACCGAAACGATTCTGCATCTACTACTATTACTCCACACATCGACCACTATCCAACATGCATCTAGAGTATTAAGTTCATAAGAACAGAATAACGCCTTAAGCAAGATGACATGATGTAGAGGGATAAACTCATGCAATATGATGTAAACCCCATCTTTTTATCCTCGATGGCAACAATACAATACGTGTCGTTTCCCTTTCTGTCACTAGGATCGAGCACCGCAAGATTGAACCCAAAGCTAAGAACTTCTCCCATTGCAAGAAAGATCAATTTAGTAGGCCAAACCAAACTGATAATTCGAAGAGACTTGCAAAGATAAACCAATCATACATAAAAGAATTCAGGGAAGATTCAAATATTGTTCATAGATAAACTTGATCATAAACCGATAATTCATCGGATCTCGACAAACACACCACAAAAGGAGATTACATCGAATAGATCTCTAAGAGAATCGAGGAGAACTTTGTATTGAGATCCAAAGAGAGAGAAGAAGCCATCTAGCTACTAGCTATGGACCCGAAGGTCTAAGGTAAACTACTCACACATCATCGGAGGGGCCATGGAGTTGATGTAGAGGCCTTCCGTGATTAATGCCCCCTCCGGCGGAGCTCCGGAAAAGGCCCCAAGATGGGACCTCTTGGGTACAGAAGGTTGCGGCGGTGGAAATAGGGTTTAGTGGTGCTCCTGGATGTTTGCGGGGTATATGAATATATATAGGAGGAGGAAGTAGGTCGGGGGAGCAACGAGGGGCCCACGAGGGTGGAGGGCGCGCCTAGGGGGGTAGGCGCGCCCTCCTGCCTCGTGGGCTCCTCGTCGATTGCTTGACGTCCACTCCAAGTCCTCTGGATCACTTTTGTTCCAAAAATCACGCTCCCTAAAGTTTCATTCCGTTTGGACTCCATTTGATATTCCTTTTCTACGAAACACTGAAATAGGCAAAAAGAAACAATTTGGGCTGGGCCTCCGGTTAATAGGTTAGTCCCAAAAAATAATATAAAAGTGTAAAATAAAGCCCGTTATCATCCAAAGCAGATAATATAATAGAATGGAACAATCAAAAATTATAGATACGTTGGAGACGTATCACACACATCCTAGTTCACCTATGCGAAGAGATTAACGTCCTGGGTCCCGTATTTCTAC
This sequence comes from Triticum dicoccoides, assembly GCF_002162155.2. NCBI lineage: Eukaryota > Viridiplantae > Streptophyta > Magnoliopsida > Poales > Poaceae > Triticum > Triticum dicoccoides. The sequence goes on from NC_041390.1 coordinate 474,761,256, forward strand.
ACAATATGTTCCCTTTTGAGAGGTTTATGGGAGTCTTAAAGAAATATGTTCATAACCGTGCTAGGCCAGAAGGAAGCATTTCCAAGGGCCATGAAAATGAGGAGGTCATTGTGTTTTGTATTGAATTTATTCCCGACCTTAAGTCGATTGGTGTTCCTGAATCGTGGCATAAGGGCAGACTAGGTGGAAATGGACGCTAGGACCGGAACAAATAATATGTATGGACGAGCATTCCCTCACTCAAGCACACTACACAGTTCTACAAAATTCTGCCTTGGTGGCTCCGTATATGGAGGAACACAAGAATTTTCTATGCTCCAAACACCCGGAGAAGTCTCACGACTGGATTACACGTCAACAAATGGGTACTTACGCTGGTTGGTTGCAGACACGTGCCATGCATGACGCCGCTATTGAAGATGACATGTACTTGCTGTCCCAGTTACCATCTTCGAATATAATGACTTTCAAAGGGAACGAGATAAATAGGAATACATTTTACACGATCGCCCAAGATAAGAAGAGCACCAACCAAAACAGTGGTGTCCGCTTTGATGCAGCAACCAAGAGGGGAAAGGACACATATTATGGTTACATAGAAGACATATGGGAACTTGACTATGGACGTGGTCTGAAGGTCCCTTTGTTTTGGTGCAAATGGGCCAATATGACACGAGGCGGGGTAACAGAAGACCCGCAGTATGAAATGACAACAGTTGATCTCAACAGTCTTGCGTACGCAGACGAGCCATTCGTCCTAGCCAATGATGTGGCGCATGTTTTCTATGTGAAGGACATGTCTACCAAGCCAAGAAAAAGAAAATATAAGGACGAGAATACATCATACGATGAGCCAAAGCGCCACATAGTTCTTTCAGGGAAAAGAAACATCGTAGGAGTGGATGACAAGACAGACATGTCAGAAGATTATGAAAATATTGATGAAATTGCTCCATTCATAGTGAATATTGACCCGACCATCCAGTTAAATGATGAAGATTGTCCATGGTTACGGCGCAAAGGGACACACGCAAAGAAAAAGTTTCACACCCAAGATCCCACTCTGGGATGTGACCGGCTTCACTGTCCTCACTTTCTTCTCTAGTGAGTTTTCAGACGTATATATCTAGAAAGTCCCACTTTGGACAAACCATAGGGAATCTTTGTAATAGTTAGGGTGCTTATGTGTTTTGGCATTTTAAACGTGTACTTTTGTGTTTCAGACAAACGTGTACCTTTCTGACATCATTTGCTATTTTTATGCATTTAGTGATTTTTGAGCTAAATGACCCTGAAATTGAAAAGTACTACAAATGAACTCTGAAAAGGTTGAAAGTTGGCATGGTATCATCATTTCACCCACATAGCATGTGAAAAAAAGTAGAGAGGGTTACAGCAAAAACCGGATGCACTTCGTGTACAAAATGGACGATCTCTTTCGAAGTATCGGGGTTTCAGACGAAAACTCATCTTCGACAAAGGCAATTCATTTTTTTAACTTATTACAACACCAGACTTTTTCTGCATTCAGTATGCACCATTCAAAGCCACGCGAGCAACTTTCAACCCTTTTTGACATCATTTGCTATTTTTCATGCATTTACTGATTTTTTGAGCTAAATGACCCTGAAATTGAAAAGCACTACAAATGAACTGTGAAAAGGTTGAAAGTAGAGAGGGTTACAACAAAAGTTGGATGCACTTTCTGTACAAAATGGACAATCTCTTTCGAAGTATCAGGGTTTCGGACAAAAACTCATATATTACAAAGGCATTTAATTTTTCTAAATAACCTAAGTATTACCAAATTGAATATAATGATAAAACACAATAATATTAAACATAAGAAAAAAGAATCACTGAAAAATCTATTTTTAAAGTAAAGTTATTCCCAAACTAGTGATTCACACAAATTTCAAATAATTCAAATTTAAACTATTCAAATTTGAAAACTAATGGCACTAACAGAAATTTTGTAATTTTTTGTACCTAAAGCAAAAATATTCACAAAGAAATTCTAAATATAGCAAAAAACAACTCAGAAATAAATAAAAGAAAATAAATAAAAAAGAAAAGAAAAAAAGAAAAATAAATAAATAAATAAGCCCGCCTACTGGGCCACACCGGCCTGCATACGACTAGAAACCCAACCTGTAGTTGGGCCAGGATGCAGGCCCGCTAGCCCAGTAGGCCCAACATGGTGGCACAGGTTCAATAGGCCACAAGGGTCTGCTTAGAGAGGAGTTCGAGAGAGCTACCACACTAGGGCTTATAAACCAGTGCGGACGCCCCTCGGCTAGCGAGGTGGGACTAAACTTGCCGCACCGCACCTGGGGCATCGCACCCCTTTTAGTACCGGGTCGTGGCTCCAACCGGTACTAAAGGGAGGTCTTTAGTACCAGTTGCAGCCATGACCCGTTACTAAAGGGGGTCGCTTCCCGCTGCTTGGCCTAGCCAAATTTGACCTTTAGTACCGGTTGGTGGCGCCAACCGGTATTAAATGCCCCTCCTATATATATAGCACTTACGAAATTTTGCAGTTTCTTCTCCCACTTCCTCTCCTCCTCTGCTTCGACGTCGCTGCCGCCCCGTACTCTGCCCCCATCCCGTGTTGTCGCCATCGCCGTCCCCGTCACGCGCCGTCGCCGTCCCCATCACCACCCCCGTCCCCATTGCCGCCCCTGCCCGTCCCCGCCGTACGTCGTCGCCGCGTCTGGTAGCTGCCCCGTCGTCGCGCCCGTCGATCGCTGCCCCCCGTCGCCACCCCGGTCGCCCCGTGTTGTGATCCCCCTGCGTGCGCCATGGTCGCGCCCCTATCAAGCCCCCGCACACACACACACGTACACGCGAGCGTGCACACACACACACACTTATTTTCTATTTTATGTTTCTTAGAATAATTTCAAAGTTTTAGCTAGCTAGATGAATTATATCAATGTCATATTGTTAATTAGATGATCGAACTAGATATATTAATGTCAAATGTTAGATAAATTAGATAGAAATGTTAGATTAATTAATGTCAAATGTTAGATGAATTAGATAGATAGAAATGTTAGATTAATGTCAAATGTTAGATGAATTAGCTAGATAGAAATGTTAGATGAATTAACTTTTTATACTTTTAGTTATAGATGAATCAGATATATTAATGTTAGATGAGTTAGCTTTTTATACTTTTGTCAAATGTTAGATGAATTAGCCAGATACACTAGTGCAGAACTGGGCTTTAGCACCGGTTCGTCAGGCCCTTTAGTGCCGGTTGGTAGGGACTAAAGCCCCCCCTTTAGCACCGGTCAACATGAACCGCCACTAAAGGGCCACCACGTGGCACGAGCCAGCGTCGGGGCGGGGATACCTTTAATACCGGTTGGCAACACCAACTGGTACTAAAAGGTTTGGGGGTTTTTGTTTCATTTTTTATTTTTCCTTTAGTTTTATGTTTTCCATTTAATTTTTTCATTTGCTGCAGGTATTTTACGATACTACATATTGTACACGTTATTGATGTCTACTACGCAACTTTATTCTTGTAGACACGTGTTGGGCCTCCAAGCGCAAAGTTTTGTAGGACAGTAGCAATTTTCCCTCAAGTGGATGACCTAAGGTTTATCAATCCGTGAGAGGTGTAGGATGAAGATGATCTCTCTCAAACGACCCTGCAACCAAATACAAAAAATCTCTTGTGTCCCTAACACACCCAATACAATGGCAAATTGTATATGTGCACTAGTTTGGCGAAGAGATGGTGATAAAAGTGTAATATTGATGGTATAAATATATGTTTATAATCTGAATAAATAAAAACAGCAAGGTAGCAAATAGTAAACGAGCACAAAAACGGTATTACAATGCTTGAAAATGAGGCCTAGGGTCCGTACTTTCACTAGTGCAATCTATCAACAATGCTAATATAACTGGATCATATAACCACCCCTCAAAGTGCGATGAAGAATCACTCCAAAGTTCCTATCTAGCGGAGAACATAAGGATAAATTATTTGTAGGGTACGAAACCACCTCAAAGCTATTCTTTCCGTTCGGTCTATTCAAGAGTTCGTACTAAAATAACACAAAGCTATTCTTTGCGTTCGATCTATCCTAGAGTTCATACTAAAATAACACCAAAGCAAATTCATATTCATAATACTCAATCCAACACAAAGAACTTCAAAGAGTGCCCCAAGATTTCTACCAGAGAAACAAAGACAAGAACGTGCATCAACCCCTATGCATAGATTACCCCAATGTCACCTCGGGAATCCATGAGTTGAGTGCCAAAACATATATCAAGTGAATCAATATGATACTCCATTGTCACCACGAGTATTCAATTGCAAGACATATATCAAGTGTTCTCAAATCCATAAAAGTATTCAATCTGATAACAACAAAGTCTCAAAAGGAAAAAACTCAATTCATCACAACAAGATAGAGAGGTGAAAACACCATATGATCTGACTATATTAACAAAGCCCGCGATACATCAAGATCGTGACATCTCAAGAACATGAGAGAGAGATACATTAAACACATAGCTACTGGTACAAACCCTTAACCCCGAGGGTGGACTACTCCCTCCTCATCGTGGTGGCCGCCGGGATGAAGAAGATGGCCACCGGTGATGATTCCCCCCTCCGGCAGGGTGCCGGAAAAGGTCTAGATTGGTTTTCAATGGCTCCAGAGCCTTGCGGCGGCGGAACTTCTGATCTAGGTTAACCCTGAGGGTTTCTGGAACTTTTGGGAATTTATAGGGTAAAGAGGGGGTGCGGGAGGCCACCGAGGTGGGCACAACCCACCTGGCGCGCCTGGGCCCCCCTCAGGGCACCCCCAGGTGCTGCTCTGGCCCATCCTGAGTGTTCTGGTCCATAAAAAATCTCCAAAAACTTTCGCGGTGTTTGGACTCCATTTGATATTGATTTCCTGCTATGTAAAAAACAAGCAAAAGAACAGCAACTGGCACTGGGCACTAGGTCAATATGTTAGTCCCCAAAAATGATATAAAGTTGCTATAAAATGATTGTAAAACATCCAAGAATGATAAAATAACAGCATGAATACTTCATAAAATATAGATACGTTGGAGATGTATGAGTTATGCATATATATAAATAGAATTTCTCGTAGAACCTATCATATATATATATTTATATATATATATATATATATATATATATATATATATATATATATATATACAGACGGTCTATTTTGCTAATATTAGCAGAATAACTATTCTGCACACCACTTCGGCACTGCACGCTCAACAGAAGCGCACTGCATCACTTTGACGACGAGCACTGCAATAGAAACTAGTGAACTTCTCGTCGGAAAAAACTGCATGCGTTATTTTTTCGGTACTGTTTTTGCTCTAATTTTTTAACCGTTTATCGGAATGAGGCGTGTAATATACCATTGAAAAGCTATGGATTAGGCGCAACTTCGACATGTTGAACAATTTTCGAGATTCCACACGGTTTAAGAGCAGTTTTGAAAATAGTGCGGCGGATGACGAGTGGCAGCGAGCGTTTTTTCGTATTTTTTTTCTAAATAGCTTGTTGGAATGAAGCAAATGATACGCCGTTGGATAGATATCATCAAGGCGCATCTTTTTCATATATCAATCGTTCTCTAATTCATTACGGTTTAAGAGCAGTTTCAAATTTACTAAATCGCGGAACTCTGTTTTTCAATTTTTTTGAATTTTTTGGTACTGTTTTTGCTCCAGTTTTCTAACCGTTTGTCGAAACGATACATATGATACGTCGTTGGAAAGCTACGGACAAGGCGCAACTTTCATATGTTGAAATGGTTTCGAGATTCCTTACGGATTTTAGTTAATTTTGAAAATCGTGCGGCTGACTTCGAGAGGCAACGGCTGTTTTTTCGCGAAATTTTTACGAACGGCTGGTCAGAATAATTCAAATCATACGCTGTTGGAAAGATATCGACGAGACGCAAATTTTTCATGTAGAACACTCTCTCTAATTCCTTACGGTTTAGGAGCAGTTTCGATTTTACCGAAATGCGGACACTCTGTTTTTCGCAACACCCAAATCGACGTGGGTACTTCATCCGACTGAAAACCGCACTGCATCGGACGAACTACCGCACTGCATCAGACGTGTTAGAGAACTGCATGGTTTCTTTTTATTCAAACGTAATTTTTTCAAGGACGAGAAAGTAGAGTGCACTTCACATCGGGTGTAAATGAACCACAACACTATCAAGAAGTGAACCTCATTACTTTTTTGTCGTTTCGGTAACATTTTTTTCTTTACACTTACGAGATGAACAACATCATAGGTCCGGCCGCACTATTTTAGACTGAAAACCGCACTGCATCAGACGGGCAAGAGAACTGCATGATTCGTTTTTGTCAGTCGTAAATTTCCCAGACAAGAAAGTGGATCGTGCTTCACATCGGGCATAAGTAAACTGCAAAACTATCGACAAGTGGACCACATTACCTTTTTTTATTGTTTTCCGTAACATTTTTCTGCACTTCAAATTTTTTTGGGGTGATTGAACCGCAATAGTACCGACGTAAACCGCAACACTACTGTAAGTGAACCATATGTGTTTTTGTTGTCCTTTTTGTCTTTGTTCTAACTTTTTCATAGGCTTAAGTGGACCAGTGCACTGTATTGATTTTTTAAATGCATTTTTTTCAGACATCAAAAGTGAACCACACTGCATGCATACACACACCGCATTGCAAGCATATCCAAAAAAATAAGTGAAACCGCCACATGTGACAACAAACATTTCTTTTTCTCAAAAATACACTGATGACCAATGGGGTGGACTGCACCCATACACACACCGCATTATAAACATACCCAAAAGGGACTGCACGCGCATGATGCTCATGGGTTGTTGTCTCGTCAGCGAGTGGGGTTTTAATTTCCTTCTTTTTTCCACCGAAGAGGTGAACTGATCCTTGCAACAGAAAAACAGAAGTGAACACTTGCAGGCCATATGCTCATATACACTACAGCAAGATGGGCTTCTACAAGTTCAGTGGACAAGTACGGGGGATGGGGGGCTGCATGCCGGTGTCCTCTCGACTGCTCGCTCCGGAGCCAAAGAACTGCATGAAGAGGCGTTTTGCACTGTATCAACATCAACCATAATCCCCCGTCTATCAATTATGCCCTGCCCTATAAAGCCAAATCGCACTGCTATCAGTTGAGAACCCACAAATTGCATCGCTGGAGTGCACACCCACGAGCTGAACCGCGGGAGATGCACGCTACACACTGCAGTGGTAAATCTGAGCTAATCCTCCATGCTAAACATCAACAACAACCAAAAAATATTTCAGAGAATATGGAAAGAAGAAGAATAGGGAGTAGAGTGCTATAAATCAAAAGAACTAAATCCATCCGCCCACCTTCATCGCCCTGGAATGCCAAGTAACTGGGGGCGGAGGTAGAAAGTCCCTGTCGCCGGCTTTTGGGGAGCTTCGGCTTGGGAGCAACCGCCCAAGAGCCGCGGACTGCACACCCGTGTGCTCCGCACTACACAGATGCGGTCGTGAGCCGCATGGACAAAGGCTCGCGACGAGGCATGGAGATGTGAATCCACATGGGAAGGTCGATCCCGATGGACGTCGACGAGAGTCAAAGCACGGTGGAGAGAGCCACGGATCCGGGCCATGGTGGTTGGAGGCGGCCATCTCCGTCGGCGTCGGCAGGATCTGGTGCTAATTTGGCCACCAGATGTGGAGGAAGGCGTGGGGCTAGGAGGAAGGTGGTGGAGGGATGTGGGGAGAGGTGTCTCGTGTGGAGGAGGCGAGGCCGGATCCAGGCCTCTGCGGTTCCGATGGTTGGCCGCCGGAGGTAGCTAGCTAGGTGGCGGACCATGGCTCTGTGGGGCCGCGGTGCGTGGGATTAGAA
>NC_041390.1:474769450-474787281 GCF_002162155.2 Triticum dicoccoides
GGGTTCTGGTGGTGGTGGGGTGGGGCGCCGCGGTGGCCGCCGGCTGTGGGAGTGGTGGTGGGCTGCCGGGCTTGGGGTAGGTGGTGGTGGTGTGGGGCACCGATGCGGAAGGGGAGGGAGGTTGTGGCCCTCGGGCTCGAGGGGAGTGGTGGGTAATGGGGCAGGCCGGTGGTCGTCGGAGTACACAGGTGTTATCAGAATAAGACTCGGTATTAGCAGAATAAGACTCTTAAGGGGTGTTATCATAATAGACCCACCCTATATATATATATATATATATATATATATATATAGAGAGAGAGAGAGAGAGAGAGAGAGTAACACTATTCTGGGATTAGAATAGTTATTCGGATCACGGTGCTCCCTATATAGACGCGATGGGATGTTTCGAAACTCTGCAAAACAAAATAGATAGCCTCATTTCCCTCGGGCGCAGCCCCATCCCCATGCCCCTCGCACCACCCCACCCCCTCCTGACTCCGGCCACCTACCGCCGCCGCCGCCGAGCAGATCCAGCGTCGTGCCAGGTCCGGTCGCCCCTTCTTCCCCAGAGTGCCGCCGCATCCGCCATCTTCCCCAGCACGATGCCGCCATCTTCCCAGAGCGCCCCCTGTCCATGGGCCCCGCCGTCGGTCTCCTCCTGCAACCCCGCCGCCACCCTATCGCCACCACCCCCCGGACCCAGCTGCCACTCCGCCACACGCCTCGGATCCGGTCGCGGCGCCCCCAGCGCCGGATCCGGCCGCCGTCCCCACTGCGGGATCCGTTCGCCTTCCCCATCCGGCCGCCATGATGTCACCATCCATCGCCATGGTGGTACAGTGCGGCATGCCCTTAACTCCCTTGCGACGCGCCCTTCCCTCCCGTCCGGCATGAACTTCCCTCTACGTCGCTGTGACCTTCCCTCCCCTCCGGTGCGGCCAGCCCTCTGCTCTGGCGCGCCCTCCTACTCCTCCTCCACGCGCGGCATGAACCCCGCCTTCGACCGCAAGCTCATCAGCCCGGCCATGTAATTCGGCCTCATGGGCAACGGCCAGCCCATCGGACGCTACGATGACATGTGGCCAGCTAGTGCGTCAAGGTAACTACAACTAAACTAAACACACACGTCGTCTTTGAGTTTGGTCCGGTTGTACTGAACTTTTACTGAATAATTTGTGTATGTGTGCAGGTGATCTGTTAGGAGTCAAGACTGGGCTGCCCTACATCTGGCACAGCAAGGCCAGCAACCCGTTTGTGAACCTGAAGGAGTACAAGGGCATCTTCTGGCAGGAGGACATCATCCCCTTCTTCCAGTCCACGAAGCTGACAAGGAATGTGACACCGTGTAGAAGTGCTACATCTCGCTCTCGCATCAGGTCAAGGAGAAGCTCAGCAAGATCAACCCCTACTTCGTCAAGCTCGCCGACGCCATGGTCACCTGGATCGAGGCCTGGGACATGCTCAACTCCAAGGACTCCAAGGAGGACGACGCCAACGGCAAGCTCAAGGGGAAGTAGATCAAGGGAGAGAACCTTTTTTGCATTAGCATATTGAGCAGGCAGTGAGGTGGCGTATACCGGTTTGTTCAGTTCGTAACATTCAATGCATGCATCAGGTATTCAGGTTCAGGCTGTTGTGTACTACAAAACATTAGATGCCGGTATGTGAGAAAACCATGATGTTTCTTATTTTGTTTATGTGAGAAAACAAAAATGTATTTTAGAAGTTCATTTATTATTTCCCCAAAAGTTCATATATTACTACCTATATGTATTTTGACATTTTACAACACCAGCAGTAGAATTTGTGAAGAAAAACCGTGTAGAAGTTCATGTATAAAAATTAATGAACCTCCTGACGCCGATAGGCCGCGACTCGTAATGCGTGTACTAGTGCATAGTGTTGTGCATATTACGGATTGGTGTACTGTGTACGTGTATTCTTGTGCATAATTTTTTTTGCTTTTCAAAAGCACGTGAAGTTCATGTTTCAAGAAAATTTGAAGTTCGGAGGTATAACATATAGAAGAATTTCATCCAAAAAAAAGAACTGCCTAGGTCATTTCACCGAGAACAAAAAAATGCATAGAAAGTGTCACATGAAAAATAAAAAAGTTCTCAAAAATATACAATATATTAAGTTCTTAGAAAGTAGAGAATTCTTATTTTTTTAGTAACTTTAGTTGTTTCTTAAAGAAGGGACTCTAAGAAGTTCAGATTTAGAAACTAAGTAGTTTAAAAATAATTAAAAATGGATTTTCTCTCTCTTTTTTTAAAAAATTAGAGGTTCAAAACTAAATAACAGAGAAGTACCAATGTTTATAAAAAAGGAATGCCAAATGAAAAAAAACAGATCAAAAAGTTTATAAAAAATGGGTTTTCCCTTTTTGAAAAAAACTTTAAAATAAGACTAGAGAAATTCAATGTTTGGTTCAATGCCAAAAAAGTCAAAATTAAAAACGCAGAGCCGTTAATGTTTTATAGGAGAAAATGGGGTTGCATTGTTTCAAAAAAACTAAAAGTTCAAATTTAAATAACAGAAAATCGGTTAGATGTTTATTACAAAATCACAAAATTCAGTAAACAAAAAACCCAAGTTCAAAATTAAAAACATATAGCAGTTTAAAATTTGTAAAAACACAATGCATGCCTCCGATGACAACAGGTGGATGGGATCGATGGACACAGATGTCGACAACCGGTGCACTCGCAGGCGCGTTTGGACTATAGCGATGACCGAATCAGACCTTTCCCGGCATCAGCAATCTTCCTTCTCTTCCTGTTCATCAATGCGCGCCGCCGTCCACTTGTGACGCTCCACCCGCTAGTGTTAAAGACAACCAGTATTGTACATGAGAAGTTCATGTATTACTGCCCATGAGAAACTTGCTTATGAGAATTGACCCCAATTTTCCTATCTTTTTGCAGACCTTTGATTCAAGAGAAAAATGTGTATAAAAAGGGGCGATTTTGAAAGTTTGGGTGTAACAAAGATCGAAGTTCAAACCAAAAAAATGTAAACAAAAAGATCATGGAATTCAAAGAATAAAAACTATGGAGTTTTAAAAAAATAGCACGTGAAGTTCATGTTTTAGAACTTCCCAAGTTCACGTGCAGTACATACACAAGAAAAACCATCAAATGAAAAAACAGATCGACGAGGCCATTTCACCAGAAAGCAAAAAAATGCATAAAAATGTCAAGACAAAATTCTATAAGAAGTTCAAATTTAAAAACGAAGCAGGTCAACATTTAAAAAAATGAAGTTTTTAACATGTAAAAGTCAAATTTGGAAGGTCAAAAAATTTGAGCAAGAAGTTCAAATAAAAAATACTTCAAAAATCTTTATAACGGATTTTACCCATTTATAAAAAAAATCTGAGAAGTCCAAATTAAAAAAGAGGAGAATTTAAAAAGATTTTACAAAAACAGATTTCCCCCATTCTATAAAAACTAGAAGTTCAAATTAAAATAAAACTAAGAAGTTCAAGTTTAAAAAATGGTGAACTTCGATGTCCATGAAAAAAAAAGATTTTCACATTATTAAAAATAAAACCAAGAAGTTCAAAATTTTAAAACAAGGAAGTTCAAAAAACTCGATTTTGCTCGTTACTAAAGAATAAAACTAATGAGTTCAAAGTTTAAAAACAAGGAAGTACAAATTAAAATAACAAAGAAGTTCAAAGTTTGTAAAAACCTCACATGCTCATTAGTAAAGAATAAAACTAATAAATTTGAATTAAAATAAGGGAATAACAAAAAAAGTTTAAAAAGATTTTTTCCAGTTTTTTAGAAAACTAGGATTTTCCCCGATACTAAATATTAAACCATGAAGTCCAACAATAGAAAAAAGACAAATTCGATATTTATTTTTAAATCGAACACAATTGTTTACTCAAAAAACTAAAATATGTGAAATTCAAATTAAAAATAACTAAGAAGTTCAAAGTATATAAAAACCTAGGATTTAGAAGTTCAAAAAACAAAAACAAAAAACAATATCATTTTGGGCATTTTTCCCCAATACTAAAGATAAAACCAAGAAGTTCAATTTAAAAAAATTAAGTAGTTCAATGCATATTAAAAACTCACTTTTTTCTTGTTACTAAATAATAAAACCAAGAAGTTCAATTTCTAAAAGCAGAGGAGTTTAATATTTATTTGAAAACTCATTTTTTTCCGGTTACTAAAGAATAAGACCAATAAGTTCTATTCGAAATAATGAAGAAGTTCTATTCAAATAAACTTATAATTTCAAATTTAACAAAGCGGCTCGATGTCTATCAAAAAGTAGGATTTTTCTGTTACTAAAAGAAATAAAACCAGGAAGTCCAAATTAGAAAGATGGAGAAGTTCTGTGATTATAGAAAACTCAAATTTCCCTCGTTATAAAAGAATAGAAAACAAGAAGTTCAAAAATTAAATAACAAGAAGTTCAACATTTTTTCTAAAAAATAGAGCGCTTCAAAATGTCATAAAAAAGATTAAGAAAACTAACCAGGAAGTCCATATTAAAAAGATGGAGAAGTTCGATGATTATAGAAAACTCAGATTTTCCTCGTTATTAAAGAATGGAAACAAGAAGTTCAAAAATAAAAAACAAGAAGTTCAACTTTTAAAAATAGAGCGCTTCAAAATTTCATAAAAAAGATTAAGAAATAAACCAGGAAGTCCATATTAAAGAAATGGAGAAGTTCGATAATTATAGAAAACTCAGATTTTCCTCGTTATTAAGGAATGGAAACAAGAAGTTCAAAAAAAACAAGAAGTTCAACTTTTAAAAATAGATCGCTCCAAAATTCATAAAAAAGATAAAGAAAATCAGATTAAAAACTCATAAAAAACTCATATATTTTCACATAACCGAAAGAAGTTTAGATTAATAACTGCGAGAAGATCATGTACTACACGGTGTGCATTTGTATTAAAAAGAATAAAAAAGCAAAGGCTAATTTTTTTGTTATAAGTTCAAGTCCTCCATTGGAGAAAGTTAAAAACAATTATTGCGAGAGTGGTTTGTACAAAAGGAATATCATTTGTGTAACACTAACGAATGGATGAGAAAAATAACAAACGAAAATACGTCACAGAAGTTCAACGTGAAAACAGCAGGAAGTTCAATTATTACAGTGAATGAATTTCAGATGATTTTTTAAATCGTTGCGAGTATGAAAAAACAATAAACACGGATAAGTTGCGTGTTTACTGCAACTTTCCACCGGTATATCACTTGCTCAATTCCGGTGAGTGTTCCGGTGAGTGTATGGAGAGCTACAAGAAAAAAACACGTGAAAAACAAAGTGAAGTTCAAGTAAACATGCCGAGAAGTTCAAGTTCTTCACGCGGTGCATTTTTGAAGAATCCGTTTCGCGATAAAGGCAGAACGAATGATTCCATCGTTTTCGAATTTACTTGAAAATGGCTAGGAATCAGAGAAAAACCATCAACATGAAAAAGTTTCGCATTTTCCGTAGCTTTTCAACGGTATATTATTTGGCCCATTCCGATAAAAGTTGTAAATATTACAGTGAAAATATGTTTTTTACCATTTTCAAAACTGACATAAAACCGTAATGAATTGGAAGAAACAATATGTACCAAAAAGTTTTGCATTTCCTCAAGCTTTCCAATGCCATATCATATGCTGCGTTCGGACGTACGATTAAAAAATTAGCTCGAAAATACGAACTCGGTGGAACTTGTACCATTTTCTAAAGTATTTTTAAACCGTTCAAAATTAGAAAAAAAACTTCCAACATGAGAAAGTAGCGCATTTTCATAAGCTTTCCAACACCATATCAATTACCTCAATTGGATTGGCCATTTAGAAATGACATCAAAAATACAAACTTGGCTGTTCGGTTTATGAAATTTTACGACTTCCCAAATTACTCTTTAACCATATGAAATTAGAAAAAAACTTTCAACATGTGGAAGGAGTGGCTTTGCAGCAGTTTTCCGACGCCATATTATTTGCCTTATTCCGATAAACGGTTTAGAAATGCGATCGAAAATACTATTCATGTTTTTTATATGAAGAAAAAACGCTTTTCAAAACTGCTCTTAAACCGATTACATTTTGCCAAAAATTTAACTTGGGTCATGATACTGGTGTCCATAGCTTTCCAATGGAATATCGCAAGCCCCAATTGGGCAATGTTGGCGGAAGTTCAACCTAGCACTGGGAGAAGTTCAGGTCGAACAACTCAGGTAGTAAAATTGCAAAAAACGCAATTTCATCACGACCCGAGAGCAAAACCCGCCAACGAGCGAGATTCCTATTTAAAACTGGTATTTAGTTGCTAAAAACGTTTTTAGATTACACTAACAACATATAGAACACGACTAACAAGAATAATCCGCAAGGGAAGTCACGATTGCGAAGATAGCCCGAAGGTCGGGTTCGTACAGAGTGAAGTTTAGACGTGTTACTCAAGCAGTTCAGGTTGTGATCAGAATAGTGTTTGTGTTTATGTACGTATGTGTGTGTGTATATATATATATATTATTCTGATCACGGGATCAGAATAATATTTTGATCACAACCTGGCCTGCCCCGCTAGTAGTACGTTGAACTTCCCTGTGAACTAGGTTGAACTTCCGCCAACATTGCCCAAATGGGGCTTGCGATATACCGTTGGAAAGCTATGGACACCAATATCATGACCCAACTTAAATTTTTGGCAAAATATAAGCGGTTTAAGAGTAGTTTTGAAAACTGTTTTTCTTCGCACAAAAAACGTGAATCGTATTTTCAATCGCATTTTTATAATGTTTATTGGAATGAGGCATATAATATGGCATTGGAAATCTGCTGCAAAACCGCTCCTTCCACATGTTGAAAGTTTACTCTAATTCCCTATGGTTAAAGAGTAATTTGAAAAAACGTAAAATTTCATAAACCGAACAGCTGAGTTTGTTTTTTCGATGTCATTTCTAAATGGCTAATCCAATGGAGGCATATGATATGGCGTTGGAAAGCTTATGACAATGCGCTACTTTTTCATCTTGAAAGTTTTTTCTAATTTTGAATGGTTTAAGAGTAATTTAGAAAATGGTCCAAGTCCTACCGAGTTCGTATTTTCGAGCTAATTTTTTAACCGTGCGTCCGAATGCAGCAAATGATATGGCGTTGGAAAGCTTGAACAAATGCGAAACTTTTTGGTATGTATTGTTTCTCCCAATTCTTTACGGTTTTAAGTCAGTTTCGAAAATGGCGAAAAACGTATTTTTGCCGTAATTTCTACAAACTTTATCCGAATGAGGCAAATAATATAACGTTAAAAAGCTACGAAAATTGCGAAACTTTTTAATGTTGATGGTTTTCTCTGATTCCTAGCCGTTTTCAAGTAATTTCGAAAATGGCGGGATCATTCGTTCTGCCTATATCGCGAAACTGATTCTTCGAAAATGCACCGCGTGAAGAATTTGAACTTCTCGGCACGTGTACCTGAACTTCACTCTGTTTTTCACGTGATTTTTTTGCTCGTAGGTCTCCATCCACTGCTCGTAACTCTCCATCCACTCACCGGAATTGAGCAAGTGATATACCGGTGGAAAGCTATTGTAAGCACTTAACTTTCCCGTGTTGATCGTTTTTTCATATTTGAGACAATTTTAAAAGTTTTTATCTGAAATTCATCCACTGTAGTAATTGAACTTCCTGCTGTTTTCAGTTGAACTTTTGTGACGTATTTTTGTTTGTAATTTTCTCATCCATCGTAAGTGTTACACAAATAATATTCCTTTTGCACAAATCTCTCTCACAATAATTTTTTTAACTTTCTCCGACGAAGTGCTTGAACTTATAACAACAAAACTTTTAGCCTTTGATTTTTTATTATTTTTTTCAATAAAAAATGCACACCGTGTAGTACATGAACTTCTGGCAGTTATCAACCTGGACCACTCTCGGTTACGTGAAAATATTTAAGTTTTTTTATGAATTTTTAATTTGATTTTTCTTAATCATTTTTATGAATTTTGAAGTGCTCTATTTTTAATTGTTGAACTTCTTATTATTTTATTTTTGAACTTCTTGCTTTCATTCTTTAATAACGAGGAACATCTGAGTTTTCTATAATCATCGAACTTCTCCATCTTTTTAATATGGACTTCCTGGTTTTATTTCTTAATCCTTTTTTATGAAATTTTGAAGCGTTATACTTTTAACAGTTGAACTTCTTGTTTTTTATTCTTGAACTTCTTGTTTCCATTATTTAATAGAAGGAAAATCTAAGTTTTCTATAATCATCGAAGTTCTCCATCTTTTTAATATGGACTTCCTGGTTTTATTTCTTAATCTTTTTTTTACGAAATTTTGAAGCGCTCTATTTATTAAAAGTTGAACTTCTTGTTATTTAATTTTTAAACTTCTTGTTTCCATTATTTAATAACGAGGAAAATTTGAGTTTTCTATAATCATCGAACTTCTACATCTTTTTAATACGGACTTCCTGGTTTTATTTCTTAATCTTTTTTATGAAATATTGAAGCGCTCTATTATTAAAAGTTGAACTTCTTGTTTCCATTCTTTTATAACGAGGAAAATCTGAGTTTTCTATAATCATCGAACTTCGCCATCTTTTTAATATGGACTTCCTGGTTTATTTCTTAATCTTTTTTATGAAATTTTGAAGCGCTCTATTATTAAAAGTTGATCGTCTTTGTTATTTAATTTTTTGAACTTCTTGTTTCCATTTTTTAATAACAAGGCAAACCTTGCCTTTTTATTCATTTTTCTCATATTAAACACACACCATGTAGTACATGAACCTTTTCCGTTTTTATAATTTGAATTTTTTTATTTTATTTTTGAAATCAAATTGCTCCTCAATAATAACTGAACTTCTTTGTAGATTGAGAGAATTATTTTAAAACGTAAAAAAACAATTTCTTTTTTGTGTTTTCAAACATGAAATATATGGTGAATGTCTCTCGCAAGAATTTTTTAACTTCCCTGAAAAGAGGACTTCAACTTCTTTTAACAAACCTTTGAAGCTTTTATTTTTTCTATACTTTTATTCTCACCTGAAATGAATTCCTTGCAGTACTTGAACTTCTCGTTGTTTTCACTATAAACTTCTGTCGCATTTTTGTGTATACGTCGAATTACACGCAATTGATGGCCAGACGTCATTTTTTTGCCATTTTCAAACATGTAATAGGAGGTCGGATGTCCTGCAATATAAATTCTGAACCATGCACGGAGGAGCACATAAACTTCTTGCAACAAAACCTTTTAAGCTTTTTGTTTTATATTCTTATATTCTTATCTGAAATGCATTCCGTGTAGTAGTTGAACTTTCCGTTGTTTTCACCTTGAACTTATGTCACGTATTTTTGTTCAACCTCTCTCACAAGAATTTTTGAACTTTCTCTGGCCAAGCACTTGAACTTCTAGCAACAAATTTTTAGCATTTGCTTTTTATTTTTTTTATACAAAATGCACACCATGTAGTACGTGAACTTCTGGCAGTTATCAATCCGAATTTCTCTTGGTTACGTGAAAATATCTGAGTTTTTTATAGACATTGAATCGCTCTACCCTTTTTATTTAAACTTTATTGTGTATTTTTAGAAATATGAAAATTGGATGTTTTTTACAAACATCGAACATCTTCGGTATTTGAAATTGAATTATTGGTTTTATTCTTTAGTAACTAGAAAAATCCAATTTTTCAAACAAACATTGAATTTCACTGTTTTTTCAATTCGAACATCATTGTTGATTCTTTAATAGCAACGTATATACTTGAGTTTTTGAAAGAAAAAAAGCTAAAATCCTAGCTTTTTAAATAAACATCGAAACACTTTGTTGTTTTGGTTTGGACTTCCAGTTTAAAAAAAGGGGGAAATCTTTTTAAAAAAATTTAGTTGTTTATTTTTTTATTTGAACTTCTTCAGTTTATTCTTTAATAACGAGAAAAATCTAAGTTTTTTATATACTTCAAACTTCTCCGTTAATTTAATTTGAACTTTTTAGTCTTTTTAAGAAAAAAATATGTTTTACATAAGCAACAAGCATTTAAAAAAATTGAACTTGATATTTCTAGTTTTCCTATAAACGGAAAGAATTTGAATTTTCCGTGTACATCGAACTACTCCTTTATTTTTATTTGAACTTCTTCATTTTTTTTCTTTAGCCATAAGGAAAATTTGAGTTTTTTTATAAATATCGAACTTCTCTATTTTTGTAATTTGGACTTCTTGGTTTTATTTTAGTAAGGAAAAAATCCTAGTTTTATGAACCGGTCCAATATTTTAGATTTGAACTTCTAGAGTTTTTTTATTTTGAAACCATGAAAATATTTTTCTTATGAATTTTGAATTTCTCTATTTAGAAAAATTGAACTTCTTATTCTTTTTATTCTTGAACTTCTTGTGTCTTCTTTTTGCATTTTTTTAACTTTTGTATTTTTTAATAATCAAACTTCTTGTGCTAACATGATTTTTTTGTTTTTTTAATCGGGAGATCGGACTTTTTGTCATGTTTCTAGAAACATCCAAATTTGACGTTCATTGTGTTTCTTGTATGTTCTGTTTTGGTTTTACTTTTTAGAATGGAAAATCCCTTGTTTTATAAATACCAAGCTACTCTGTTATTTTAATTCGAAGTTCTTAGATTTATAAATATCATTCTTTTAATTTATTATCAATCTTTCTTGGAACTTGCAGACTGTATGTTCTAGATTTTTATGCGAACTTTACTATCGGAGTATTTTAATGTTATCTACTTTGACCTTCTCTGTCATTCCAATATGAACTTCATAAACTGTATTTTCTGGGTATTTATTTTCCAAGGCACACTTGAAGCCAAAGAGAGAAGTACATCAATTTTCTACAGAAAAAATGAATGACTCAAACTATTTTGCTGCTGATAGAATAAATGTTGAATTTCTATATTGAATGTATATTTTGCACAAACAAAAAACTACTCTCTCCGATCCAAAATAAGTGTCGTGGTTTTAGTTCAACTCGGACTACACAAACTGCACCAAGTATGAACATCCATATATTTTTCGCTGGTGTAGTGCTATCCAACTGCTCACATTATTTTCCATATGTTTAACAAAATCAGGCATCAGTTCAAGGCCATAAACATCCATAGTCCAAATATCAAACTGAATCAGAGTACGTGTATATGCAATGAACAAAGTATAATTTTTGTGTACCTTTTTTTTCTAAAAGAGTGTACGAGTGGTGTTCTACCACACACCTTTATTCTCCATCTCCCAAATTTTTTATTAGCCACCTTATCCACCTTATCCATTGCTCCATAGCATCAAACATAGTGTTTATCTTATCCACTCGTACATAGCATCAAAGTAGGAAAGATTGAGCTTGATGTTCGGTAGTACTCTGTACTGAACAACAACACTAGTTTCTTCTGTTTAAGTTGTTCTTTGTCACTTATATCAAATGGCAACAGTCTATGGACCAAATTGAATGAGGCAAACGGAACAACTGGGCCATTTGTCGGACACGGCAGATATTGTCGGTCCTTGCCGCGAGGTGGTGCGCTATCACCCTCTTCTTTCCAGGGTTGTCCCTGCTCCTCCTCCGCTCGAAACTCTGATGCTTCTCCATGGACAGGAACTTGAAGCTTCTCTGCTTGTTTATGCCGAGGAAGCTCTTCAGTTTCTCCCAGAGCATCGAACTGGGTGCTGGACTGCCTCCCCATCTCCAAATCCAATATTTAAACAAGTGAAAAATTGTATAAAATTGCGATCTTGTTCTTGCAAAATCTCGTAGAGCTCTCTCCCGTCTGCAGGTACACTTGAACTGGTGAGTAATATCATGTGTTCAAATAGCAAAGATCGGACCAAGATTTGAGCTCATACTCCCAGGATGCAGTGACCACTCTACTCACTAACCACTTCACAGGTCGCCTAAAACTACAGAGAGAGTAAAGAAAATTAACACCACCAGTGTCTCCCACAAATGGTCCTCACAAAAATTCCAAAAAATATTGAGAAGGGGTTCCTCACCGCAGTAGCAGCTCGCCTCCCAAACTAGTCGACAGCTCCATGCCTCCCCGTCCGTAGAGCACACCGAGTCTGAGAGGAACAGGAACTAAAAGTGTTGGTGCAGCTTGGTAGTATCCAGGGATAGTGACCCACACATCGAACTGAATAGGCTAGTCAGGCTGGACTTCAGAAGCGGCCACAGGCGCGGACAGGAGGTGGGCGGGTGGGTCTCGCCGGCCCCGACAGTGGCAGCATGCAACGAGCGGTGGACTTGCATGGTGGGAGGCCGAGCTGCGCGCACCGAAGAGGGGATCGACGGGATGACCCCGATCCAGTGAACGACCTTGGTTCGTGTCACTAAACGGCCTCGCCACTGCTGAACGGACTTCTGCTGGCTGTTTTTTCCTATTGGTGTTCTGAAATGTCATTTTTTTGGTAGTAATACATGAACTCTCGGGCAATAAGAAATGAACTTCTACAATACAGATTATTTTCTCACGTAAACAAAATCAAAAACACAATCTAGGAGAAAACCAATGTCAAAGTACGCATGCAAATCTCATTTTATTGTGTGGCAACCTCTCGTCTTAACATAGAGCCAAACCCTGTCTCCACCTGACTACGACCAGAAATCTGCTGAACAACAGCTCTTATAGACATTAACAGGAACAATGTTTCGGAAAACTTTTGTACCCCCTATAGGATACAATGTAAGAGAAGTCAAATAGAGACTAAATGGACCGAACAAATGTAGAAGCAGCAGTTCAAAATAATCTGAGGCACAAGTTCAGTCGCCACACAAATAAGACACATAGCACACACACACAAAAACATGGCAGACAAAGCCCAAGTGGAATCAAGCTGGTGGCGGCGCACCATGTACTCGACATCACCGGGTTGAAGAAGGATGGAGAAGATGAGCATCAATACATGGGATTCGGAGGGGTTGAGGCGCTGAACCTCCTGGTGCTACATCGTTGAACAGCCGGATTTGGCAGCGGTGAACGGCTGGAGCGCTGGGAGGTGGGATGATGCAAGGGCTCCAGTGGAGATGACCGTCCACGGGAGGCGCAGTTGACCTGCAGAACAATGGGATCTCCTCTGCATGTGGAGGTCCGACCACGCGGAGGCACGTCGGGGATGAAGGGCGACGGGAGGCTCGTCGAGCGGGAGGAGGGGTAGGAGATGCGGCCGCGTCGAGGTCGGGGAGTGGCGGCCGGGCTAAGGAGGGCGGCTTGCGCGGTTGGCGGCGGTGGCGCGTGCGTTGACAGGGTGGCTGCGAGTGGGGCACCGGCGGCTGGGAGTATAGGCTGGGTGAGAGAGGTGGGGCAGGGCACCAACAATAGGGAGATCCAGGGCGGGGCTGGACAGGTGGGGCGGCGCGTGGCCCCGGCGTCGGAGGGGAGGTCCGCGGTGGGGCAACCAGAGGCGAGTGGATCCAGGGCAAGATCGGCAACGATGGGATCAGAGGGGATCGGGGGGAGGTGGTGGGGGTCGTGGTGTGGCCGTTTTTTTATGTCGGGCAGTTGGTGGAGTTCAGGAGATCTCCGCGGCTCCTATATAGGGCGCGCCGTGATCCAAATAACTATTATAATCCTGGGATTAGAATAGTGTTACTCTCTCTATACATATATATATACACACACACATAAGCACTATTCTGATCATGGGATCAGAATAATATTCTGATCACAACCTGACCTGCCCCGCTAGTAGTACGTTGAACTTTCGTGTGAACTAGGTTGAACTTCCGCCAACATTGCCCAAATGGGGCTTGCGATATATCGTTGGAAAGCTATGGACATCAGTATCATGACCCAACTTAAATTTTTGGCAAAATATAAGCGGTTTAAGAGCAGTTTTGAAAACCGTTTTTTCTTCGCACAAAAAACGTGAATTGTATTTTCGATTGCATTTCTAAACCGTTTATCGGAATGAGACATATAATATGGCGTTGGAAAGCTGCTACAAAACCGCTCCTTCCACATGTTGAAAGTTTTCTCTAATTCCCTATGGTTAAAGAGTAATTTGAAAAAACGTAAAATTTCGTAAACCGAACAGCTGAGTTAGTTTTCTTGATGTCATTTCTAAACGCCTAATCCAATGGAGGCATATGATATGGCGTTGGAAAGCTTATGAAAATGCGCTACTTTTTCCTCTTGAAAGTTTTTTTCTAATTTTGAATGGTTTAAGAGTAATTTAGAAAATTGTCCAAGTCCTATCGAGTTCGTATTTTCGAGCTAATTTTTTAACCGTGCGTCCGAATGCAGCAAATGTTATGGCGTTGGAAATCCCGAACAAATGCGGAACTTTTTGGTATGTATTGTTTCTCCCAGTTCTTTACGGTTTTAAGTCAGTTTCGAAAATGGCGAAAAACGTATTTTCGCCGCAATTTCTACAAACTTTATCGGAATGGGGCAAATAATATACCGCTGAAAAGCTACGGAAAATGCGAAACTTTTTCATGTTGATGGTTTTCTCTGATTCCTAGCCGTATTCAAGTAATTTCGAAAACGGCGAGATCATGCTTCTGCCTATATCGTGAAACAGATTCTTCGAAAATGTACCGCGTGAAGAACCTGAACTTCTCGGCGCGTGTACCTGAACTTCACTCTGTTTTTCACGTGATTTTTTTTGCTCGTAGATCTTCATCCACTGCTCGTAGCTCTCCATCCCACTCACGGAATTGAGCGGGTGATATACCGATGGAAAGCTGCTGTAAACACGCAACTTTCCCGTGTTGATCATTTTTTCATACTCGTGACGATTTTGAAAGTTTTTCATCTGAAATTCATTCAGTGTAGTACGTGAACTTCCTGCTATTTTCACGTTGAACTTCTGTGACGTATTTTCGTTTGTAATTTTCTCATCCATTTCGTCAGTGTTACACAAATTATATTCTTTTTGTACAAACCTCTCTCACAATATTTTTTTTAACTTTCTTCGACCGAGGACTTGAATTTACACAAATAATATTCCTGTCGTTTTGAGGTAAATTAGAAAATGGCGAGATCATGATTTCTGCGTTCATCGCGAACGGAAATGCACTGCGTGAAGTAGTAGAACTTCTGGGGCATGTCTGTTTGAACTTCACTTTGTTTTTGACGTGCTGTTTTTTGCACTACGTGAAGTAGTTGAACTTTTGGAGCATGTCTGCTTGAACTTCACTCTGTTTCACTTTATTATATTTTTCTTATATGAAATACGCACCATGTAGTACGCGAACTTCCGATTGTTATCACTCTGAACTTCTCTCTGGTTTGAGGGAATTATTTTAAAACACAAAAAACAACATATTTTTGTATGTATTTTGGACATCTAAACACACGGTGTACCTCTCTAACAAGAATTGTTTGAACTTTTCCTCGCCGAGCACTTGAACTTCTAGCAACCAATTTTTTCATTTATGAGTTTGTTTTTAAAAGTGCAAAAAATGGCGTTGTGTTTTTTATTTTTTTGAACATGTAAATCCTAGGTTCTAATAAGCTCCGAACTTCTCTGTTGTTTCAATTTGAACTTCAACTTTTTATATTTTTGAGTAAAGAATTGTATTGGAATTTTATATGGAAAAACTCGAACTTGGAAATACAAGGTGAAACTCTCTCGCAAGAATTTTTGAACTTCCCCGGACAGAGCACTTGAACTTCTTTCAACAAACCTTTTAAGCTTTTATTTTTCTATACTTTTTATTCTCATTTGAAATGCATTCCTTGCAGTACTTGAACTTCCCACTGTTTTCACTATGAACTTCTGTCACATTTTTGTGTATACATCGAATTACACGCAATTGAAGGTCGGACATCAATTTTTGCCATTTTAACACATGTAATTGGAGGTCGAATGTCCCGCGATATAAATTCTGAACCATGCACGAAGGAGCACGTGCACTTCTAGCAACAATTCTGAGTTTTTTATATACTTCAGACTTCTATGTTATTTTAATTTAAACTTCTTAGCCTTATTCTTAGAAATAAATATGTTTTTAAATAAGCATCAAACATTTTTTTAAATTGCACTTCACAATTTTATCTTGCTTAGAGAGGTAATAATTTGAGTGTCCCGTATACGTCAACTTGTCATTTATTTTAATTTGAACTTCATCATTTTATTATGCGAAACTTTTAATCCTAGTTTTTTTAATAAACATCGAACCACGTCGTTATTTTATATTGAACTTCTGTTTTTTAAGACGAGAAAATAATTTGAAACTTTAGTTTTTCCTTTTTTTAATTTCAATTTGTTCATTTTATTATTTTGTAACGAGAAAACATCCAAGTTTTTTAGCCTTCGAACTTCTCTTTCTTTTACATTGAACTTCTTAGAAAAATATGGTTTTAAATAAGCCAATAATTTTCTAGGTTTTTATATTTGAACTTCATGGTTTTTTGACCTTCTCGGTTATTTCAAATTAATCTTCTAGCATTTTCAAATTTGAACTTCCATGTTTTTTTGACCTTCTCGGATATTTCAAGTTTTCTAGTTTTTTTTCTGAAAATCTATTTTTATAAACATTTTTTGAACTGCTCTTTTATTTGAGTTGGCCTTCTCTCTTATTTTTAGAAATGAGGAAAATCTAACTTTTAAATAAATTGGTTACTTTTTAGAAACGAGAAAAATCAAAAAATTTAATGAGCATCGAACTACTCTGTTATTTTTAATTTGACCTTGGTTTTATCGTTTAGAAATATGGAAAATCTATTTCTTTATATAGACATCGAACTAAGTTATTTAAATTTGAAGTTCTTAGTTTTGTATTTTATAGACGAAAAAATGGATTACTATTGAATTTACCTTTTCACATTGTAAATATTGTTTCCATATGTTTCAACCAAAAATATCTAAGCTTCTGCATTTAAACTCATCATATGAGCAAACGTTGAAAATAACATAATCATCTTTTTCCATGATTTTTGTGAACTTTACTATTGTTTTATTTTTAGTGAACTTTACTATTGTTTTATTTTCTATCTTTTTAGTACAAATTGAAATGCACAAGTTCGCATGGTGAACTTCTGTATTTTTAATAAACACAACAAATTTCTACAAACAATTCTTTTATACGAATCCCCAACATTTGATAAATGTCATTTTTTGGGGCTCACACAGCAACTCACGCCCACACAAACAGAAACTAAACTGCTCCAATGCGTGCGCCATGAGATTCTGTCATCCTCGCTGACGGGGGACAGGGAGCGACGACGGGAGCCCGCACGGGGGACTTCTGTTGATGTGATCGTGGGAGGCACAGACTACATCGACCAAAGAAGGGATTTTGCAGGGCGTGCTTCGGCACTAGCGCTGGGGGCAACTGGGATGGTGGCAGCACAGGTAGGGGATGGGACGGGGGTTGATGCAGCAGTAGGGATAGATGGCTTGCCGGTCGACAAGATCGTCGAAGTTGTGCTCGGGGGATGGAGGAGGAACAAGAGGGAGCAAGGCATCATCGGCGCAGCGTGGTCGAGGACGGAGGAGCTCGCCCGAGAAGCACCACCTCTCATGCGTGAGAAACGGCGGATCCGGTTCGCTGGGCTCGGCAGCTGTCGCAGGCCAACCCGTCGGTGATGCGGAGCAGTCCACTGCGATGGTTGGGCGCAGTCTGCGGTGACCATAACGCCCGCAGAGGTCATCCCTGGACAAGTCCCGTCGGGATCCCGCCAGATCCATGCGCACCGGCGCTCACGGAGGGCGACAGTTGCCGTGGCGGCGCGCGGGATGGTGGCGGCGTGATGTTGGTGGTGAAGGGGTCACGCTGGGCGGTGGAGACGCCTACGCGCAGGGTGCTGGCGGTTCCGGGGCTGCGCCAGCGAATTGGGATTGGGGGTTTCCTGGGGCGGCGGCGCCTTGAGTTGCTGGGGCGGCAGCGGCGGCGGGTGGGGTCAGG
>NC_041390.1:474787719-474817242 GCF_002162155.2 Triticum dicoccoides
GCGGCGATGCGAGGGGTCGGGGGCGGCGATGCAAGGGGTCGGGGGCGGCGGCGGATTAGTCGGTGTCCAGGGGAGGGCGAGAGGTGCGGGAGGTGGGGGATGATTTGTCGGGATTTTTTTACGTGGTCCCAGGAACAGCAAATCGCCCCTATATAGCGCTCTGTGATCCAAATAGTTATTCTAATCCTGAGATTATAATAATATCACTTTATATATATATATATAGGGTGGGTCTATTATGATAACACCCTTAAAAATCTTATTCTAATTACACCACACCTACAAACGCCCGACTGAACTGCCCACCACTCCCACCAACCAATCGGAGTACTAAACACCGACAAAAGAAAAAAACACCCCACCTTATCCTCTCATCACGACTCATCTCTCTCCCGGTGCTCCTCCATCCCTCTACCTCCCCATCTCAGCCCGCCGTCGCACCACCTCCTTCCCTGTGCTGCCGCGCTGCCTCCCTCGCGGCACTGCCGCACCATCTTCTCTACGCCGCTGCACCACCTTCCTCCCAGCACCTTCTCCCTCCCCGCGCTGCGCCTACCCCCACCTCCACCTCCCGTACCTCCCCGTCGACGGATCCGGCCCGACCGGCCCTGCCGCGCCACCAGGTGACGGATTCGGGTGGAGTTGGCACTGCCTCGCCACCAGGTGACGGATCCGGCCCTCGCACGCAACAAGGAGGCGGGATCGAGCTGTCGGCCCTGGCGCGCAACCAGGCTCGGGCACGAAATCTATGTAGTTCTCCTCGCCACCTCCGCCCCAACCCTGACCGGCGCCGTCAACCTTCGCATCGAACGACGCCGCGCCGGCCAGACCCTCCCCCCGGTGCTCCCCAACGACCACCTCATCCACCCACGAAAGCATGATGGCGGAGCGGCTCGAGATGGCCCCAGCGGTGTGGAGCTCTGCCCATCGCGCCGGCCGGAAAAGGCCTCCCAGCGCGCCGCCCGACCACCACCACCCCACCGCCTCCCACCCCGCCGCCTGATCTGGCCATCTACCACCCCCCGCCCCCGCCACTCTGGATTCGGCCGCCGCCGTTTACCCAGATCCACCGCCCTGTGTGCTACCCAGATGACTTTCACTGCATCACCATGACCTGCGCCGACCGAAGACACCCCAGCCCTCGTGCAGATCGCCCGGTGCGCCCGTGCAGTGCGGAGCTCGCGTGCGTGCAAATCGCAGCGGGCAATGGTGGTGGGATACAGGTGGTTCGCGACGCGTGTACATGCCATTGTACAGGTGCTGCGCGAGCGATGGGTGTGGACCCTCATCTCCTTCACTGACAGAAACAACGGCAGTTGGATCTTCAGAGACTTAAGCGCATGGAGCAGATCTCCCCCGACCATGCATCCAGCCCCACTCCTCACCTCCCGCACGGCAGTGCCGCCCCAACCTTCCACGCTGGTGGGTGATGGCGACCTACTCGGATGCAGTTCGGTGCAAGCATTGCTTGCACTCCTTTTTATTTTGCAGCAAGGTTCTCAAGTGCCTTGGTTGCAGTTCAGTGCACGAGCATTGCAATCTCGATTGGAGAAGTGTTGAAAAATGGGTTGCAGTTAATTATGACAAAAATTGTAGTACGCTTCAATCCCATTTACCTCAATGGCTCACTATGCAGTTTATTTTATGCTCTTGTGCAGTGCGGAGCGCATCTGCTTGCAGTCCCGCCGCTTGCAGTACATTTTTTCATGGGAAAATTGGCGACGCAGTTCACTCCATCAATGTTTTGCATTTTTTGCAAAAAAAAAATCGAGTGCATTCAGTTTATGTAAAAAGAATGATGTTTCATTAGCCTTATGTATGAAGTGCAATTAGTTTTGTGTATGTTTCAAGAATCAGTCGACTACATCAACACATGCAGTGCGTTTGGTCCTCGGATGTGGTTCATTTCTTAGAGTGATGTTGTTCACTTTCTCACCGCGTGGAAGTGCGAAAAATTTAGCGCAACAACAAAGATAGTAATGAGGTTCACTTTGATATATGCCGCTGTGCACTTGCCTCCTCTCTTCACAAAAAAATTGAGAAAAGACAACAAAAACTCGTCTGAGAAAAATTACGTCCGACAAAAGAAATTATGCAGCTCGCTTGCCCGTTCGATGCAGTGCGGTTTTCATTCTGAAGCAGTGCGGTCGGCCGTATGATGTTGTTCATCCCGTAATGCAATTTTTTTTTACGGAAGCAAAAAAAAGTAATGCGGTTCACTTCTTGATAGTGTTGTGGTTCATTTACACCCGATGTGAAGTGCACTCTACTTTCTCGTCCTTAAAAAAATACGTTCGAATAAAAGAAACCATGCAGTTCTCTTGCCCGTCTGATGCAGTGCGGTTTTCCGTCCGATGCAGTGCGGTTTTCAGTCGGATGAAGTACCCACGTCGATTTGAGTGTCGCGAAAAACAGAGTGTCCGCATTTCGGTAAATTTAAAACTGCTCTTAAACCGCAAGGAATTAGAGAGAGTGTTCTATATGAAAAAGTTGTGTGTCGTCGATATCTTTCCAACGTCATATCATTTGAATCATTTCGATGACCGGTTTGTAAAATTTTCACGAAAAACGGCCGCTGCCATTTGTTATCTGCCACACGATTTTCAAAATTAACTTAAAACTGTAAGGAATCTCAAAACCATTTCTAGATGTGAAAGTTGCGCCCTGTCCAGAGCTTTTCAAAGACATATTACACGCCTCGTTTCAAAAAACGATTAAAAAACTAGAGCGAAAACAGTACCGAAATTTTGAAAAAAAATAAAAAACAGAATTCCGCAATTTAGTAAATTTGAAACTGCTCTTAAACCGTAACGAATTAGAGAAAGAAATACATATGAAAAAGACGCGCCTCGATGATATCTATCCAACGGTGTATCATTTGCTTCATTCCGACGAGCGGTTTAGAAAAAAATGTGAAAAAATGCTCGCTGCCACTCGTTGTGGGCCGCACCATTTTCAAAACTGCTCTTAAACCGCGAGGAATCTCGAAAAGTGTTCAACATAGTGAAGTTGCGTCTAATTCATAGCTTTTCAATGATATATTACACGCCTCGTTCCGACAAACGGTTAAAAAACTAGAGCGAAAACAGTACAAGAAAAAACAGTGCGTGCAGTTTTTTGCCACGGAAAGTTCACTCGCCTCAGTACTGCAGCACACTTGGTTCAAACAATGACGTGCACTTGCATTGAGCGTGCAATGCAGAAGTGTTATCAAAATAACTATCCTGATAATATTATCAGAATAGACCGGTTGTGTGTGTGTATATATATATATATAGGACGGTTGTTTGGGACACCTAGGTGCCCAGGCTCCTTGCTCGTTTTCCTTCATATTGCTTTAAGATGTGTGCCATTGTGTTAGGTGTAGACACCAATGGGTGTACCCGTTTGCAGTATTAAAGACGAAGAGTTATTGCAATTTACTAATTAATTCCATATAAATGCATATTATTAGCGACCACTTGCTCTAATTTGGACGTAGGCATTAATTAGCATGCACGCACCAAATACTACTTGCTAAGAAAACAAGAAACTGCCTAATTTATTCATGCATGTACGTGTGAAACAATAAAAAAATTTATAGTAATTAATGCATAGAAGGAAATTATTAGAAATTGCCTAATTTTTTTGTACATATTAGTAGTATTACTAACATCATTTTTAAACAGAATAAGGTGTGCGTAGAGTGGATATTTTCATTTTCTGCCTCCGCTATGGGTATAAGAAAAACGTGTATCTCCTTGTACTCTACCTAGTTGTTTTTAGGGTATATATACCCAGAAATTGTGTAAGGATAATACGTATTTTTTGGTATCATTCATCAGTATCATCACATTTGATACATCTCTATCGTGGTATGTTGTATAGGTATCATATTTATATGAACATAACATATCATTTGTCGAGGTATTTGGTTTGCGTATCTGAATCCACTTATAAAAAGGTAGTGACATTTACGGGTATGTACCAATAAATTTCACGTCGAGGTATTTACAAAAATATCTTGAGTATGCATTGTTTTTTTTTTGAAAACTTGAGTATCCACTTACAAATATATCAGACTACGTTTATAGGTTTCTAATACCTAGAATAAATCATAGGGTATATATGTGCATGCAAATTATTTGGAACAAATTATATATATACGTCTGTATGTATCTAATACCTAGAAGAAATCATAGGGTATATACATGCATGCAATTATTTGGAATAAATTGTAGGGTATATACATTTGTGGATATCTAAAAATACCTAGAATGAATCATAGGGTATACACGTTTGTAGGTATATGTTCTAATACATAGAATAAACCATGCAGGAATCATCTACAATTAATGGTCGTGGAAGATACAAGTGCATTCACGTGGAAAAGGAAAGCAAATTATTTGGAAGGTTAGTAGTGATTATTTATAAGCAGGAAATGCATTAGCGGGTTGGACCCGATCAAGATGCCCAGGCACCTAGGTGCCCCAAACATTTTACCTATATATATGGGGGTGGCCTGGTGGTGTCCGGGGTGAAGATTAAGTAATTCTTCACCCGTGGTGTCCTGGAGGACGATGGGTGGGATCGGCGTCGTGATGCTCGACGGCATGGGGAGCGACGCGTGAGCTCGGCATCTCTATGGGGGTGGCCTCGGTTTCCTGCAACGCGGCGAGCCGAGTCGTCATGCAGCGACGCTATTAATGCTTAGCGTTAGGGTTTCTTCATGATACAGGGGCATCCCCACCCATCACGAGGGTCCCCTGCGCCTCCCACCTTGTGCTGCCGACGCCACTACAGGTTCCCCCTCCACCCTTCGCGAGCACGCAGTTGCGTTGCCCCCGTCAGCTGCATCCTCCTTTGAGTGCCCCCTACAGTTCTTCCCTGCCCCCAATGTCGATTCCAGTCTGGTGCTTGACTGGAAGCTACTTGGGCTGCAGAGTCGTCTAATCTAATATAGGTTAGTATGCATACAAAGTAGTACTTTTATCTCTAGTTTTGTATTTTTGTTGGTTGTTCCATTTATTGATTGAAATACCCCTAGCTGCCTGCATAAATTTTCCACTAAGCACATCTCGTGATGCTCGAATAATGGAAATTTCTCCCAATCTGTGACTTTGTGCCCAATAGATGTCTTTGTGAATTCCAAAATCAAAATTATTTATGTGATTTACATTTTAGTTAGAGATGAATCATGCTTCGAAACCACATGGGTTAGGAACAGTTATAGAATGACATGATATAAACTGCAGATATTGATTTCTTTGTCATTCCCCAATAAGAAAAACAAAGTTATGCTACACCGTTCCATGAGTAATATTCTCTGAGGACAAGACTGCAATCGGTCTAATATATAACATTTGAGAGTATGCATAAAAAATGGCAAATATAACCATCTCAAGTTTTTGAATTCAGCAAATGCACACCAGGATGAGGAGCTTTTACCTGGTCTTGACATGCCAATTTTCATCAGTTATGATGTAATAAGGCAGCATCTACCAATCAGTTTAATGAAATGAAAGCTTCTGAATTGATAATGTAAAGAATAGTAGGTTGTGCCAATCACACATAAAAGAGAGTCGTGGTGCAAGGCACATTACATAATTTAAGTAAGGGATAATAATTACTTTTTACAACATCAGTCCAATTGATCATCTAATAATATAACCATCCTATAATTTACGTGTTTCCCATTGATCATACTTCAGGTGCTTCCCTTTTTAATCGAGCTCTATATCCCAGCTTAGATTTCAAAGTAGATTTTCACAGGGTTAAAAATAATGGTACTCTCCCAAAACTAAAAGATGCATTTTATAAGCTTGTACAACCATCAACTTGAGTTCTTCTGAATTTATGATTTGTAACAGATACGCAATCTTTTTGTAAGTTCAGGTTGTGTTAAAAAATTTAAAGTCCAGCTTTATGTATTCAATTTTGATTTTGCCTGCAAATTTAGACAAAGCTCTACATTATAATGACGATTCTTGGAAACAAAAATTGGAATTTATATACTGCTCCTACATAGTTTTTATTTAGGTAAGTAAAATACAGGTTTTGGTATCTAACTGATGCCATCGTTGGTTCATTGTTATTTCCACCTCTCTTTCTTCGAACTGGCTACCTATCCGGCAGTCACAGCTCCTTAATTGTGTGACGGATAGATTTTGACAATTATCTATTAATTAAAGATGACTTTAATATTAGGGTCCAGGTCCAACTCATCCTTTTTGCTAACTTATTTTCCTGTTTGCTGTGCAGAATGTCGAGAGCATCAAATATTTGGAAAGTGTAATTGTAAAATACAGGTGAAATATAGAGTGGTTGTAGAATATTTATTGCATCTTTTATCACTGTTCCACTCTTTATATCTGTTTTATCGCTTCCACAAGTTACTGGAGATAATGGGAAAAATGAATTGTCTATTGTACAACATATATCATGCACTGAACTTTCTCCAGCGGGAGATCTTCGATAACCTGAAGGTCACCGCCATTCCGGCATGATGTTCCCTTCTTCTTATTTATGGTTGGCAATTTCAAATTTTAATCTTCAGTTCTTCAAGTAGACGAGAGGAGGCTTGTTCTCTGGTTTTCTGCATTTTGTACATATGAACTTACTACTAGTTATTGTAGAATGTCCTCAGTTTGTTTTTGATGATACAAAATGAATTCACTTTCCTGGAACAACCTTTGCAGCCCTATACTCTGCAAAGTATACTCCTCTGACTTGGAAATATATTTTTCTTTGTGTAAAAAGGATACAATTACATAGTAGCAACTTATTGTGGCACTTCTATTCTTTGGGAGCTCAACTACCTTTTTACCTCACCACAGTTACATCTCTACACCTGTCTTGTTTGAAATCACTCGAACTATTTTTATGTTGGAAATCGATATACTTTCCTTTTACCTGCCCTCCTCACCAGAATCAAAGGTTCATGGAGACTTGTTGTTACTCTAGTGCTTCTTTGGTGACCGTCTCCATTCTCCCTTGCAGATGGAGATGGCCACATGAATGGCACCGATGGCCCCAGTTCTTCGCCAGCTCCAGCTTGTCCCGCACTGACATCACAGACGTGAGCCACCAGAACATTGTGTTCTTACTGGTTAACATGATCAAATCCTCTTTTTTTGCCAATTTAAATTAGTTAGCTCGATTTTGTCGATAACGAATTTCATTGGTAGTATATAGTGCAGTGGTTTTGCCATTCTGTCTTATAATTAATTTTCAGGATGTCTGCTATATTTTTGGTGTGTAGATTTTAGGGACATCACTGTAGTTCTAATGTCTTCCATGTAGGTTATCCTGCCACATATGTTCTGTCATTCGGCATATGTGTGTTTCCTCATGCTCGTGCTCATGTTGTAATTGTGACATGTAATCAGTCCATGATCACCGCAAAGGTTGGGCGTAACTGCATTATTATGGAGAAGATGAAGAATATTAACGTGGGGATCGGAGCTGAAGCTTTCGCGGATAACAAAAATATGAAGTACCTACTCTATCTATGTTATATTGGTGTAACCTCACATCTTGCCTGAATGTTGGGTAGATACTAATCAACTAAATGTATGTTAGCATTGAGAATGGAGTCAGTCTTATGTCTATTGCCACTGTACCAGCACAACATGCATGTCTCCCTTTTTCTGATCTACTAGAATTCTTCCAAGAAACTTGTTGGGATTATCTGCGGTTTTACCCTATTACCTGCTGTAAAATTACTAGTATATATTCCCATCACATGAAGTTATTGCCCCTATCATGGACAAATGGAAGAAGAAGATCCTTCCAGGTCTGACTGGGAAGCTACGCGTTGAAGAACACTTGTTCAACCAACCAAAACGAGCGAAGCCTTTTAGATCGCAAGAGGCATTTTGTGTTCAGTAAGAGACATGGCGTAAAATAACAAAAATATCAGGCACATTATGTTTTGGGCAGACTTGAAATACAAATTTCAAATATAAGTGGATCCAATTTTTCTTAGGATTCGCCTACTGACCCATCGACGAAAACTATGTTTCGAGCTTTGCAAATAAAAGCTAACCATCATTGTAGAAAAGGTTTCCATCGATTTGTAACCAATGCAAGTCTGTAAGTGCATACACGTAACCTAACTTCGTACCTGCATCAACGGCCAGAGGCAAGTTATGGAGTCAAAGCAAGCATGGTGACTGATGGACATAAATGGGTAAGGTAAATTTACCTCCACGCCCCTTGTGTTCACTGTGGTGGGCGCTGGTTTGATCTGTCACCTCCACACTATAAATTTACCTTGCAATGGTTTACTTTCTTACGTTCCTTGTGGAGAAGTGCGTGCGCCTGCTTCGCTGCCTGGCATCTGTAATTTTACATTTGAAGCATTGGGTGGGGTGAGGACTAAGAATTCCTCGCCCAAGGTTAGCGCGACCCTATATATATATATACACTATTCTAATCTCGGGAACAAAATAACTATTTGGATCACGGGGCTCTATATAGGAGCGACGCGGTGTTCCTCAAATCCCGAAGATGCAAAATGCCCCAACCACCGTCCCCCACCTCCCGAGCCTCTCTCTCCCTGGATCCCCGCTGCCGCCCAGGAAACCACCGACCCACCCATCCCCGGGGACCACCCAATCGCCGCCGCCCTCAACCCCTGGTGCCGTCGCCCCGACCCCAGGCGCCGCCGCCCCGCCAACCCCGTGCGCCTCCGCCCTTGAAACCCCCCGACCGGGAATCACCGCAGGCCACCTACGCCAGCCAGCGTGACGACGCCTCCTACCGTGACGCTGCCGCAAGCCTTCTACTACGACGCCGACGTCGGCCTCCTCCCGCAGCACCGCCGGCGCTTTGCCGGTAGAAGTTCGAGGCCGGATCCGGAGGAAGTTCGAGGGATCCTCCCGACGTCTACTGCAGCACGCCAGAGCCGCTCGCCGCCCCCGCGTGAGGATCCTGCGGGAAAAAACGAGATTGACCTGTCAAACCATTGACTCCTCCCGGGGTCTATCGCCCTGCTCCCATGATCCGCTGCCCCCCTGCACCAATGCCCTTGCTCCCTGAAGTCGCCGGCCAGGGGCATTACACAGACGACAGGGCCTCTCGCCAAACACACCATGCTCCTCAACTCTCAACTCTGCACCTCCTGCCTTGGCATCCCTCATGTGTGACCTTCTGCAGCTCCTCTGATTGACCTTCCCGTCATCTCTTGCTTGAACCCCTGCACCACTTCTTCCAAATCAGCTCTACTCATTCAAAGCTACATGAAACTTTGTTGCTTCTGCAATATTGTTTGCAAATTCAGTATTGCTGGTATGGCTGCTTCTCTGCTGTTCATCTTAGTATGTTAAAAAAAAAGAACCATGGACTATTGGGTCTGTATTGATATGCATAAAAGAGAGCCCATTTCTGAGTATTGATTTGACAATTCATTTCATATGTTGTTGAAAAAAGAATTAACCGTGTATAATGAGAGGAACTGAGATGTACATGTTAATGCGTGTGTTCATACTCTGGTGTGTGCGTTCATCCGAGGATCTTCCTGAACTTCTTTATGTCTACAAACAGAGGACCATTTAGAAATCCTAATGTGTAGTTGTTCTTGTGTGTGTGTTTTGTCCTTCAGAGCATTTTCTTCTAGGTAGTGGAGAGCACCCTTACCCGGATCCGATCTGCAGGGCCGCCTCGCGTCCTCCCAAAGCAACCCGAGCCGTTCAACTACACAGCCATTGGCCGTTCAACGACAGAGCTGCTGGCCGTCCATGAACACATCAGCCTAGATCCTGCTGCCCACCATCCAGTTCAACTTCTGCTGAATCTGAAGGGAGACTTCTTCTGAGACCAATTACCTCTTAACTTTTTTCGTTCAAAGTTTTAGTTTATTACCTACCACGGGTGGCATGCATTCAGCTGGGACTTTCTTTCTGTTTCCACGTGTTGCCAGTTGCCATTTGCCTGAAAAGATTTATGTATACTGGGATCTCCATGTACTGAACATGTTAAAAAGATATCTCATGTATATTCGTACCTCATGTGCTGCAGTCCCTTAGCTCGCCGCGACTTATCCAGCAACCATGGTGGTGAGTTGTGCGTGACCCTACATCCAAAATTGTTCCTAGCGGAGACGCCGCTCTGCTTGTCGCAACATACATCCCGTGGAAGACAGCGCCCACGGCCTTTTTGTAGACCCTGCATGTAGCTGGCAGTCGTACTCTTGGCTACCTAGATGTGCCCCTACCTCTAGCACCCCCGGTTGCCCCGCTGGCCAACTCCAGAATCCCACCAGAAAATTGGCCACCATTGCAGGTCAGCTTCTCCTGATGGGCAAGTCCAGCTGCAAAAAGAAGAGTGCATGGAAGCTTCTCCAGAAAATTGGCCACCATTACGGTTGCTTTAATCAAGATGTTGCTTGTTTCAGAGTACAGGGAAGAAGAACAAAAGCACGAAGAAGATAACGCATCAGCACTTTGTTGATAATGTGAGACAAGATATGAAGGGAATGTATGGTGGAGAAATGTAAGTCCGCCACCAGTTAGTGCATACTTATGTAAAAAGGATTGGGTGCATGTAGTTACTGTGTGGCCAGGTCATTTGAGAATATTGTTTGTAATCGTGTATTGTCATTTTGCTGCTGATTCTTATGCTCAAATTATCCCCAAATTTCTACAGCTTTGCACACTCATTTTACATCTTTCCTTCTTCTCTTTTTGTGCATGTTTTGCAACTTAGAAATTGTCCTATCGAGAAGTTCATGTATTACTACCAAGGAATTCATGAAACAAAGATTTAGACGTTTGATTTTTTTTAGCTCGGCAAGTTCATAGGACAAAAAAACGGATGGTTTTATTTTATTTATATAAGAGAAAGAGAAAGAAGTTCAAATATAAGAAAAAAAGTTCAAAAATTTGTAACACGATAAAAAGTCCGTGTATGAAATTCATCGTGCAGAAAATAAAATGAAAATTCATAATGAAGTTCATGTATAAAAAAACATGAAGTTCGCATAGAGTAAAAAGGTGCATTTCTGAGCCTAATTCCTGATGTTTGCATGGTCGTCCCCGAGGCGTAAAAACACAAAAGTTTGAAGGTTATTAAAATAAAACTAAGATTTGTTTCCGTTACTACTAAAAGTAATAAAACCAAGAAGTCCATGTTGTGGTGTATGGACTACAACGGCGACTGAATCGGACCTTCCCCGACATCACCATTCTTCCTCACGCCTGTCTGACAACCTGCGCCGCCATTTGTGAGGCTCCACCCACTAATATCAGAGAAAAAACAAATTTGTACATGAGAAGTTCATGTATCATGCTAAAAAAATCAGGGAAGTTCGATTGTTTATGCCTGTGGGACTGTAACCTTTCCTAGCACAGGGGGAAGTTCAGGTCGAACAACTCATGCAGTAAAATTGCAAAAAAGGCAATTTCATCACGACCCGAGAACAAAATCTGCCAACGAGCGAGATTCCTATTTAAAACCGGTACTTAGTTGCTAAAAATGTTTCTAGATTACACTAACATCATATAAAACACGATTAACCAGAATAATTCGCGGGGCAAGCCACGGTTCCGAAGATGGCCCTAAGGTCGGGTTCGTACAGAGGGAAGTTCAGGCGCGTTACTCAGGAAGTTGAGGTTATGATCAGAATATTATTCTGATCTCTTTTTTTAAACCAAAAAACAGAGAAGTACAAATTGATAACTATCGGAAGTTCACGTATTACATGATGTGCATTTCGTATGAGAAAAAAAATAAAAAGGCAAAGTTTAAAATTTGTTGCTAGAAGTTCAAGTGCTCTTCCCTCGAAAGTTAAAAAATTCTTGTTATTAAAAGAAAACTCAGATTTTCCTCCTTATTAAAGAATGAAACAAGAATTTCAAAAATTAATTAATAAGAAGTTCAACTTTTAATAATAGAGCGCTTCAAAATTTCGTAAAAAAATTAATAAATAAAATCAGGAAGTCCATATTAAAAATATGGAGAAGTTCGATGATTATAGAAAACTCAGATTTTTCTCGTTATTAAAGAATGGAAACAAGAAGTTCAAAAATAAAATAACAAGAAGTTCAACTATTAAAAATAGAGTGCTTCAAAATTCATAAAAAAGGATTAAGAAAAAATAGATAAAAAATTCATAAAAAAACTCAAATATTTTCACGTAACCGAGAGAAGTTCAGGTTGATAACTGATAGATGTTCATGTACTACACGGTGTGCATTTTGTATTAAAAAATAATAAAAAGGCAAAGGCTAAATTTTTTGTTGTTATAAGTTCAAGTCCTTCGTCAGAGAAAGTTAAAAAAATTATTGTGATAGTGATTTGTACAAAAACAATATCATTTGTGTAACACCGACGAATAGATGAGAAAATTACAAACGAAAATACGTCACAGAAGTTCAACGTGAAAATAGAACGAAGTTCAACTACTATAGTGAATGAATTTGAGATGAAAAACTTTTAAAATCGTCGCGAGTATGAAAAAACAATCAACACGGGAAAGTTGCGTGTTCACATCAGCTTTCCACTGGTATATCACTTGGTCAATTCCGGTGAGTGGATGGAGAGCTACGAGCAAGAAAATCACGTGAAAAAACAGAGTGAAGTTCAGGTACGCGTGCCGAGAAGTTCAGGTTCTTCACGCGATGCATTTTCGAATAATCTGTTTCGCGATAGAGGCAAAACGAATGATCCTGCCGTTATCGAAATTACTTGAAAACGGTTAAGAATCAGAGAAAACCATCAACATGAAAAAGTTTCGCATTTTTCATAGCTTTTCAACGGTATATTATTTGCCCAATTCCGATAAAGTTTGTAGAAATTACGACAAAAATATTTTTTTGCCATTTTTGAAACTGACT
This sequence comes from Triticum dicoccoides, assembly GCF_002162155.2. NCBI lineage: Eukaryota > Viridiplantae > Streptophyta > Magnoliopsida > Poales > Poaceae > Triticum > Triticum dicoccoides. The sequence continues at coordinate 474,800,535 of NC_041390.1, forward strand.
TAAAACCGTAAAAAATTGGGAGAAACAATACATACCAAAAAGTTTCGCATTTGTTCAAGCTTTCCAACGCCATATCATTTGCTGCATTCGAACGCACGGTTAAAAAATTAGCTCGAAAATATGAATTCGGTAGGACTTGGACCATTTTCTAAATTATTCTTAAACCATTCAAAATTAGAAAAAACTTTGAAGATGAAAAAGTAGCGCATTTTCATAAGCTTTCCAACGCCATATCATATGCCTCAATTGGATTAGCCGTTTAGAAATGACATCGAAAAAACGAACTCAGCTGTTTGGTTTACGAAATTTTACGTTTTTTCAAATTACTTTTTAACCATAGGGAATTAGAGAAAACTTTCAACATGTGGAAGGAGCGGTTTTGCAGCAGCTTTCCAACGCCATATTATATGCCTCATTTCGATAAACGGTTTAGAAATCCGATCGAAAATACGATTCACGTTTTTTGTGCAAAGAGAAAACGGTTTTCAAAACTGCTCTTAAACCGCTTACATTTTGTCAAAAATTTAACTTGGGTCATGATATTGGTGTCCATAGCTTTCCAACGGTATGTCGCAAGCTCCATTTCGGCAATGTTGGCGGAAGTTCAACCTAGTTCATAGGAAAGTTCAACGTACTACTAGCGGGGCAGGTCATATATATATATATATATATATATATATATATATATATATATATATATATATATATAGAGGACAACACTATTCTAATCCTAAGATTAGAATAGTTATTTGGATCACGTCACGCTCTATAAGGCGTGCGGAGGTCCTCCTGAACTCACCGCCGATCTAATCCATCCATCCCGGACCACACTAGCCTCACCCACTCCCCGCACGGCGGCACCAACCAAACCCTCGCCGGTGCCGGCCTACCCACATCCGCACCGCTGCCTGCATCCCGCCTAACGCCACCCCCCAGCGAGCCGCCACCCCTCCCTCTCCCGAATAAAAAAGCCCCAGCGACGCGCGCTGCCGCAGCGCCGCCCACCATCAGTATCGCGCCCGCGCCGCCGTCGCCGACCACTAGGACCTCTTGCCGCCTCCCACCACCACCTGGATGTCCCCCTCTACGCACGGATCCGGTCTTGCCCGATCTCCCCCCGGGACGGATGAACACAGGGCAGATGCACCTGTGCTGGGAGGAGCAGAACAGGGGCGCCGACAGCAAGAGCAGCTCGTCGTGCCTCACCCGACCAGCTCCTCGCTTCTCCCTCCGCCGGAGCACGCAGCCGGCCCGTATCCCATCGCCGGTGCCGCTCCTCAACTCTGGCGACGCCAAGAGCCTGCACCACCTCGGGTCTCCTCCCATGCAGCCAGTGGCGGCTTCCTCTTCCTACAGCTGCTCGCGCTACTCTGTGGAGGACTCTCGTTGTCGCCTCCACAACCCCGGCCTAAGCATCCATCACACGTGACCTTCTCAGGCGTGTCTGATCGACCTTCCCATCGTCTCTTGCTTGAACATCTGAATTGCTGCTGCTCCTCCATGTAAATCTGCTGCTAGATGAAGACCATGTAAATCTGAACGTTCTAAATCCACTGCACTACTAGGGTTGCTCTGTGTTGTGCCCTTTTGTTGGGTGAAGCTCTTCTTATCTGCTAAGCTTTGACATAGGCTGCTACATCATTTGGAGCTTGGAATCGATTTCATCATTAGGTGTGTACTTGGACTGTCGACAGGTAGCTCTGATGTTTGTTTCTACAATATTGTTTGCAAGTCAGTAATGTTAGTATAAATGCTTCTCTGTTCTTCATCTTATAGTATGTTAAATAAACAATTGGGTCTGCATCTGCATAAAAAAGAGAGTCCCTTTTTGATTTTGATTCGATAATTCATTTTATATGTTCTTAAAAAAGAATTATGCGTATCGAGTGCTGCGAACAGTCACATCATCGCCAATAGAACGGTCACATCATCACCAACAGAGCAGTTAAAACATCCACTCATGGATACCACTACAGAATGAGTAGGTGAATTACTTCTTGTTAGTTAGAACTGATGTATTATTCTTCAGTCTGTGTTCATCTTGAACTACTGCGCACTTGCATTCAGAGGAGTGAAACCAGACCATGTGCCTGTTTGATCAGCTGTTAATTCTTCATGGGCATATGGTCAATTACTAGCCAGTAGTAGTCAAGTTATGTCTGTACTTCATATACAACTGTTTATCTTATTTCCCTCGCCACTTTCAGGTTAAAAAAGAGTTTTTGATGGCTCAGTTCAACATATTCACTTGCACTGAAAATACAGGGGACTAGTGATTTGTGGAATTTGAGCTATAGAGAATTGAGGTACTGCTTTGTTTCTGGGATGATTGCGCACCTTTACTGAAAACTTGACCTGCATTACAAAAAGTAGGTACTAGAAAATGAATAAATTGATTTTGTTAGAGCAACTATGCAGAGCAAACTTTCATTTATTTTCCTAAATGACATGCTTTAATCTATCCTATCTTTCTTTACTAACATCATTACTTTTCCTTTCATGGCAGCCCCCACACGCCGCCGCCCCATCCGCCGTCGCGACAAGCATCCCTGGGATTGCCACGACCTTGACCACGACCTCGCACATGCTATGGGTGTGGCCCTAGATGAGATGCAGCTCCCCTTCGCCTGGCTCCCTCTCCGCACCGTTGTCACGACACAGGAGTTCAGATGTTAACTAGAATGCTAGAGACGGATTTCTAGGAGCAACAACAGGGGCACCTCTGGATGGCAGCAACATTCATGCAGCCACAGCAGAGCGCCAGGGAGTTGCAAAAATCCAGATCCTGGGTACTCCATGTGGCTCGCTGCAGTCCAGATTAAGGTGCAGGCGCGGTCCAAGTCCCAATTCCCTGATGATGACCCAACACCATCTCAGTCTAGCCTCGTAGCGCCAAGGAGGTCGAGGCCATCGCGAGCAGAAGTCCCCAGCAGAAGGTGAGGGTGACAAATTTTGTCTTATGTATTTGTTGTGTCTCTCCTTTTTCTACCAGTCAGTTCGGTGACATCTACCAGGAAGACTACTTCGTGAACCACATGAAGAGTGATGTGCAAGGGAAACAAGAAGTATGACCCCTCCATCCCATGCGAGCAGTCTGAAAGACAGGGAAGTTCATCCTGGCAGACTATGTGGCTCAGTGTGTATATTAAATGAAGGAAAAAGAAATAGCAAGTGTCCAGCAGCATCAGTTTGTGGCTCCCCTATAATTCTTCTCTTTATGTGTGTGCGCACACGCTGCACACGAGCATAAGTACGAGGAAAAATGGAGGCGTCCGGGCCAGGACCTGGCGGAGTAGATTGGCTGGAGTAGTCGGGCAAGGCCATGGCATCCGACTGCAGACGACGACGAATCCGCAACATTGTAGCTTGCTGCCGTTGGGTGCGTGCATTCCGTTGGTGTGTCACGTGAGTGGTGAGTGTGTGCGTTGTGCTGGTAGTATGTCGTGTGAGTGGTGAGTGTGTGCGATGTGCTAGTAGTATGTGCAGGGTGCATGCATGTATGAGTGCACATGCGTGTTGTCACACACGAACTCAAAAGAGTTTCAGATTTTGTAGCCAACTCGTGTGCACCACAGCTATTCGTGTTTATGCCCCAAAAGGAGAATATTACATTTATATTAAGCAAGAAGAAAATACAGAGACATTTTATCACGTATTCTCCTGATTTGATGTTCATTTATTTGTACTTATGCCTGTATAGAACCAAGCCCATTTAATTTATATTTTTAAAATTTTCCTAAGGGTATAGAAAGAATACTACGACATTTAATATGTTTTTAATGCCAAAACAATAAATTACAAAAAAGGATGAAGTTCAACCACTAATAATAGGGGAGTCCAGGAATAAAAAAATGGGGTTAAGAGAAACAAAAAGGGAATTTAACAAAATCATGAGAAGTATGCGGTACAAAATGTTTGGAAATTTAGAGATGGAACTGAGAGAAAAGTTCAATTTTTTAAGTGGATTTTCCCTGTTTCGAAAAAAGCTAGAGTTTCAAATTTAAATAACGGATAAGTTCAATATTTATTACAAAACCAAGAAGGTTAAAAGAAAAGAACAGCGCAACTTAATGTTTATAAAAACTGGTCAAAATTTTCAACAATCGGTTCAACAAAGTTTATAAAAAATGGGGTTTTTTCGAGGTTGTTTATAAAACCAGAGTTCAAATTTAAATAATTGAGCGCTTCGTTGTATATTACATAACTGAGGTTTTCCCTGTTACGAAAAGAATAGCCCAAAGAAGTTCGAATTAAAAATAGAGCAGTTAAAAAACTTAAATGCATTTTCCATTTAAAAAACTAGAGGTTCAGATTTAAACAAGGGAGAAGATAAATGTTTATTACAAAATCAAAAAGGTCAAATTAAAAAAAAAGTGCAGTCCAACATGAAAACAACCGGAGGATCTGCTACTACATAGTGTGTGTATCATATGAGAAAAAAGAGAAAAAAATGACAAAGTCTAATTTTTTTGTTGCTAGAAGTTCACGTGCTCGGCCAGGAAAAGTTTCAAAAAATGTAGCGAGAAAGGTTCACCGTGTATGTACATGTTCAAAACCCAAAAAATGAAGAAGTTCAAAAAAAATGAAGACGTTCAATGATTACAAAACATAGATTTTCCTTGTTATTAAAACAATAAAGTTCTTTCTTTTCCACAAGTTTCAGAATCTGCATGATTTGTGCAAAACAAACGAACAATTGATGAATTATGAACGAAAACACATGGTAGAAGTTTGATGTGAAAAAAACAACCCGGGTTGCATTCCAGATTTGAATAGAAGAAAAAAACTAAAATTCTAAAAGGTTTGCTGCAAGAAGTTCACGTGCTCCTTGAAGCTCAAATGAAAATTGCTTGCGCAAGAAGTTCATTATTCATTTACATGCAAGAAGTCCAAAATATGAAAATAGTGCGGTTTGATATTTAAAAAATAACTAAAATTTTGCTTGCTATATGAAATCAAGAAGTTCAAATTAAATAACGGAGTAGTTCGATGTATACGAAAAACTCAAATTCTTTCCGTTTTTAGGAAAAATAAAAGCATGAAGTTCAATTTTAAGAAAATTGTTTGATGCTTAGTTAGAAACCATATTTTTTCTACGCATAAAACTAAAAAGTTCAAATTAAAATAACAAAGAAGTTCGAAGTTTTTAAAAAACTTAGATTTTTTCTTGTTACTAAAGAATAAAATGAAGAAATTAAAATTAAAATGAAAGGATATAACTAAAAAAAGTTTAAAAAGCATTTACTTTTTAAAAAATAGATATTGAAACTAAAATAACGAAGTGGTTTGACGTTTATTAAAAAATCTAGGATAACATAGAAGTTCTAAGTATATTAAAAACCTAGGATTCTTTGCTTTACTCAGCGACATGTACACCCCAACAGCCTCGAGCAGAGCCATGTACACGATGAAACCATTTTTGTGTTCTTCTGCACCTCAGCCTTCCCATGGATCCTGTTGTCTTGTTCTCTTCCTTTTGGTGTGAGTTTGGAATTGAAGTTCACACATAACACGGGAAGAAAAACTTCATAGAATTTTTTGCATGTTGTTAGATCACGATGGACTTTTCATACATGTTTATGCTAGTTCATGCTAGTTCGTACTCTCTTTTGTGTTTCAACCCTTGTGTTTCATGAAGAGAGATAGAGACATTTGTGGCCGACGATAGAACGCAAAAGTTCTTATACATAGAACGCAAAAAGGTTTTGAAATACCAATGATAGAAGTTAATGTATGTGAAGGTTGATGCTTCGCGTGTTGGGTGTATACATGGGACCACAGAAGAAATCGCGTTGTGCCATCGTTCAGTAGTAGTTCAACAAGAAAACTTATAGTAGTTCTATTATTATAATTCCATGAGAAAAAAAATTCAAGTTATGCTACTTATGTTGACAACAACAAAAACGCCATTTTCACAAAAAAAAAACAACAACAAAAAACACCATTTTTGCGGCAAAATTATGCAAAAAAATTACAGTGGAATACTATGCTCTCAAAAAGTGTTAGTGGTGTCCATAAGAATGCAACATTTTTTTTCTATTTTCCTTTCATTTTCTTTGTATATATAAGAATGCATAAAACTTGAGCCGGTCGGGAACATATCGTCGAGAACTTCATGTATAAATGGATTTGTTAACTCTGAAAGTTCAAAATTAATAAAATGGAGAGGTCAAAGAAAATGACAAACAAAAAAGTTCAAACAATTCCCATGGATTTTGATGGATCTTTCTAATTTATAAAGAAAACCAGAAGTTCAAAATTAAAATTGATGAGCAGTTCAATGTATATTACAAACCTAGAATTTTTTCCATTACTAAAAGAAATAAATCAAAGAAATTCAATTTTTTTAAAATGGAGCTTTTTGATATTATTGGAAACTCGGATTGTTCCGGTTACTAAAGAATAAAACCAATAAGTTCAATTCAAATTAACGAAGGAGTTCAATTGGAAAAAGCATAGCAGTTTGCTATTTTATTTAAAACTCTGATTTTTTCGATTACTAAAGAGTAAAAACAATAACTTCAATTCAAAATAATGAAGAAGTCTGATGTTTCTAACAAAACTCCAATTCTCACATTTCTAAAAATAAAAAAAGAAGTTCAAATAAAAAAGTTAGAGAGGTTCCATGTCTATAAAAAACTCAAACTTGTTCCGTTACTAAAACGAAATACAGAGAAGTTCAAATTGATAATAGTGAGAAGTTCATGTGCTGCATGATGCGTGTTTCATATGAGAAAAAAGAATAAAATAGGCAAAGTCCGAAAAATTTGTTACTAGAAGTTCAAGTGCTCGGCCCGAGAAAGTTCAAAAATTCTTGTGAGGGAGGTTTCACAAAAATACATGACAGAAGTTCACGATGAAAACAACGTGAAGTTCAACTACTAAACAGACTGCGTTTCAGATCAGAATATAAGAATAGAAAACAAAAAGCTTAAAAGGTTTGTTGTAAGAAGTTCAAGTGCTTTGTCCGGGGAAGTTCAAAAATTCTCGCGAGAGATTTTCACCTTGTATTTCCATGTTCAAAAACACAAAAAATAAATTTATTTTTTGCTTTTAGAAATAATTCTCTCAATCCATAGAGAAGTTTCAGTTCTTATTTGGGAGCAATTCGATTTAAAAAAATCAAATTATAAAAATGGAAAAATTTCATGTAGTACATGGTGTGCGTTTAATATGAGAAAAATGAATTAAAAGGCAAGGTCCAAATTTGTTGTTGTTATAAGTTCAAGTCCTTGGTCGGAGAAAGTTAAAAAATTATTGTGAGAGAGGTTTGTATCAAAGGAATATCATTTAGGTAACACTGACGAATGGATGAGAAAAGTACAAACGAAAATATGTCACAGAAGTTCAACGTGAAAACAGCAGGAAGTTCACCAACTACACTGAATGAATTTCAGATGAAAAACTTTTAAAATCGTCGCGAGTATGAGAAAAATGATCAACACAGGAAAGTTGCGTGTTTACAGCAACTTTCCATTATTATATCACTTGCTCACTTTCGATGAGTGGATGGAGAGCTATGAGAAAAAAGCATGTGAAGAACAAATTGAAGTTCAAGTAGACATGCAGAGAAGTTCAAGTAGACATGCAGAGAAGTTCAAGTTCTTAACACGGTGCATTTTTGAAGAATCTGTTTCGCAATAAAGGCAGAACGAATGATCTCACCGTTTTTGAAATTACTTGAAAACATCTAGGAATTAGAGAAAACCATCAAGATGAAAAAGTTTCACATTTTCCGTAGCTTCAACAGTATATTATTTGCCCTATTCCGATAAAGTTTGTAGAAATTACGACAAAAATACCTTTTTAGCCATTTTCAAAATTGTCTTACAACCGTAAGGAATTGGGATAAACAATACATACAAAAAAATTTCGCATTTCCTCAAGCTTTCCAACGCCATAGCATTTGCTGCATTTGGACGTACAGTTAAAAAATTAGTTCGAAAACACGAACTCGGTGGAACTTGTACGGTTTACTTAATTACTCTTAAACCGTTCAAAATTAGAAAAAAATTCAACATAAAAAAGTAGTGCATTTTCATAATCTTTCCAACGCCATATCATTTGCCTAGATTGGATTAGCCATTTAGAAATGGCATCGAAAATACCAACTCGGCTGTTCGGTTTGCAAAATTTTACGTTTTTTCAAATAACTCTTTAACCATAGGGAATTAGAGAAAACTTTCAACATGTGGAAGGAGCGGGTTTGCAGCAGCTTTCCAACGCCATATTATTTGCCTCATTCTAATAAACAGTTTAGAAATGCGATCGAAAATATGATTCACGTTTTTTGTATGAAGAAAAAACGGATTTCAAAACTGCTTTTAAACCGCTTACATTTTACAAAAAAATTTAACTTGGGTTATGATACTGGTGTCCATAGTTTTCCAACGGTATATCGCAAGCCCCATTTGGGCAATGTTGGCGGAAGTTCAACCTAGCACTGGGAGATTGTGTCGCACCACCATTCACACATCATTCACACACACACACACACACACACACACACACACACACACACACACATATATATATATACGTGTGTATGTGTGAATGGTGGTACTTGTGGGTTATCATCGAGAATGTCTTGCACCACCATTCACACATACACACGTATATATACAATTTGGTATATACAATTTCTCCTACAATTTGCAAATCATGACATGGAGTCATCACCTCGGTATCCGGTAATGGAATTCTCCTTTGGGATCTATGACCTGGTCGAGCAGAAATCCCGCTATTTCCTATTGAAGTGCTTGTGCGCGAGCCTCCGGTAGTAGCTGATCCCGCATCTCCTTCATCTTTAAAGAAGATATCAAAATATACATGTATTATTAGTTGTGTGTCTATATATTAGATAATGATGTAAAAATTGTGAATAGTGTCTTGGCAAACATACCCAGAGGTCTCTATCGGTTCTGGGCCTTTCGGTTGTCATCATGTGAATGTTCTCGCAAACGTAGAACGCACATAAATCAGTCCCTGATGCCTGCTTCAGGGCCTTTACGAGAATAGAATTCAATTAGATAATAATTAGTCAAGCATGACAATTAATGGCATTGAAACTAGAATTAAAGAGATATGGTAGCTAGCTGGTACTAGTTACTTAACTAATTACCTTGGGTCGGATCCATTTCAGCTCATTTCTCCATTGGCCATCAACCTGTTTGATAAACTTTTGCCAAGCCTGATATCCCACAAGTATAGGGGATCACAACAGTTTTCGAGGGTAGAGTATTCAACCCAAATTTATTGATTTGACACAAGGGGAGCCAAAGAATATTCTCAAGTATTAACAGTTGAGTTGTCAATTCAACCGCACCTGAAAGACTTAATATCTGCAGCAAAGTATTTAGTAGCAAAGTAATATGGAAGTAACGGTAACGGTGGAAAAAGTAACTGTATTGGTTTTGTAGTGATTGTAACAGTGGCAACAGAAAAGTAAATAAGCAAAGATCAATATGTGAAAAGCTTGTAGGAATTGGATCAGTGATGGATAATTATGTCGGATGCAATTCCTCATGCAACAGTTATAACATAGGGTGACACATCACTAGCTCTAGTTCATCAATGTAATGCAGGCATGTATTCCAAATATAGAAATATGTGCTTACGGAAAAGTACTTCCATGACATCTTTTGTCCTACCCTCCCGTGGCAGCAGAGTCTATCGGATCACGGATTCTGGCAAAACCCTTAAGGTTCGAACATTGGGGTGCGCGCAAAGATTCCCCCCTACCGATCCACGTCCTAGCTCAGCTAAGATCTTACGAACTAACTTGACAAACTCGCAACACAAAGGACACAAGATTTATACTGGTTCGGGCCACCGTTGTGGTGTAATACCCTACTCCAGTGTGGTGGTGGTGGATTGCCTCTTGGGCCGATGATGAATAGTACAAGGGGAAGAACAGCCTCCTGAGGTTGAGGTGTTCTTGTGCTCGGTGGATGTGTGGCCAAGGATGTGGTGGCTCCAATCTAAGGTCCGGGTCCCTAGCTATGGTGGTGGCTAGTCCTATTTATAGTGTCCTTGGTCCTCTGCCCAAATATTGAGCGGGAAGGGAGCCAACAACGGCCAAGTCGAAGTAGGACAACTAGTACAAGCTATCCTCACAAAAGCAGTCTTCGCCTGCCAAAGGCTCTGGTGGTGACGTTGTCTTGGGATCCACGGTGACCTCCGTCTTGCTGTCCTTCTGGTCTTGGTCTCGTTTCACCAATATGGAAACCTTTGCTTGATGCCTCGGTACTCCACGCCTGCGCTTGCCCCCTTAGCACCAAAGAGGAAACAAGGATGCTGCGCGCGCAGGCGCCCGCCTGGTCTCGATCGTCATGGCTCATATCATGAGAACCTCGCGAGGTTTGTTGAAATCTCCGCCCCTCACAAGCTAGCCTGATGAGGCCGCTCCTGAGGAGGTCCCTTGTCGTTCGCCTCGTGAGGCTTGGCCCCTCGCGAGGGTCTTGAGTGCCTTGTTGATGAAGATGGGCCGTCCAGGCCTGCTAGCAAAGCCACGTCATGGGCCGCAGGCAGGCAAGTCTGGGGACCCCCGTTCCCAGAATGCTGACAGTAGCCCCCAGGCCCAAGGCACGCTCGGGCTTGGCTTCGAGGCGAAGCAAAAGGTCAAGCGCGGAATGCCGCAAGACCCAATAGCCTACGGCCTTGGTCGACGTGTGACAATTGATTGGACGTGGGCATCTCCGCTTCCCCACGCTACCTTGGCAACTGCCCGACTTGATAAGTCCTCGCGACATGCAAGGAAAACCATCATTACCTATGATCATGGGGGGTGCTGGTTGGCCTTCTCCTGGTATAAATGGGAGGGGGTGGAGCCCTTGTCGCCCATCTTCCCTCTGCCTCTTCCACTTCTTCTCCTTCCTTGCTCCTCTCCTGCCACCAATGGTGCCGTCAAGGAGGTTCTCGGCCGTAGAGAAGGGCAAGGCTCCCCTCAACGAGCCCGAGCTGCTCCCGCCGAAGAAGAGGATGTCTCATCGCCGCGAGATGGTCGTGAGGCCGGTGGTGTCGCGGCCTTGGTATGAGAGGCCACCTCCTGGGTACCCGCTGCCCTTGTACGATCACGCCAACGATTCCGGAGGGAGGAGCGGTGAGCGGCGCCGCCCGCGCCAAGGCCGTCGTCTCCGTACTACGGAGGCGCACGCTGTCGCCCCAGGGGTCCACGCTGCGGACTCTTCGCGTGAGTTTGTGCTGTGGGTGGCGATGCCCCCGAGCACCTGGATATGCCTCCTGCAGTTCTTCGCTGCGGAGATGCCACCGAGGGGCCTTTGCGAACTTTGGCTGCAGCACGCCGACTGCGACACCCCAACGACTGGAGCGGAGATTGGAGCCGTTACCTCCGGGAAGATCTTCATTACCCGAGGCTGGGGCGAGATTGCCCGAGTCTGTCGTGCGGAGGGCGCCCTCGTGATCCACTTCGAGTATGATGGCGCCTCCGTGCTGTTCTTCAAGGTCTTCGACAAGGAAGGCCGATGACTGGAGTGCTTCCCTGAAGGAGGTCACCAGGACGGCGCTACGGCAGGCGCGGGGCCCGCCACGGGTCTCGCCTGCAGCTCATCCAGTGACAGCAGCGACTCTTGGTGGTCCAGTGACTCTCCTGAGCTCTTGGAGTCTCCAGAGACGAGCGATGACAGCTACGTGCCCTCAAGCTCTCGCCGAGCCCGGAGCAGGGCTGCAGCGTCCAGCCGCCATCGCCGCTGATCTGGATGGGGTTGGCGTCGGCCTCACGCGGCCCACTGTTGATGATGGCATCGGCGACATCTGGTGCGTGTAGATATAAGTCCTAAGAATTCCTTCCTGTTTGTTCTCTATGAGGAATCGAGAAATGAACCCCGTGGGGGCGTGTGAAGCATGTGTAATGCCTTTTGTCAATATAGCCCTTATTATGAAGATCTATGTGCACATATCCTGTCGAGGCTCGGCCTCTCCTTTCCAATCCCGCGGCAGCTTGGTGCTCTACGCTGACAGGTCCCGGTCCCCAGGTAGTCTGCAGCCGTCGCTGGTATGCTAGGTCGCGTGCCGTGGTCAAGGCCAGGAGGTGAGCGGCCCGAGGTCCAGTAAGAGCTCCTGAGGCGCGATGCTCAAGAGGTCCCCTTTAGCGTGCAAGCAGTTGTCTTAGGATGGCAAAGGAAGAAAACATTGCCGCAGTAGGGCAGCGAAGGGAGTGAGCGAGGGTCTCGTGCCGTAGCGACTAGTGGATCCAGAGCGAGAACTTATCTTGGTTGTCCGGGGTCGGCTCCTCGAGTCATGCCGGAGTCGCACGTCGGTCACCGTAGTGTAGCTAGGTCAGGCCTGTGCGGGTCTCCCCCTCCCCTCCATGTTCTTCTTGGTGCTCCGCGTCCTCGGGTGCTGGCCCTCAAGCAAGCTCAGCCGCCATTGGAATGCCAGGTCACGTGCCATGGTCAAGTCCAGGGGGTGAGGGCTGGAGAGCCAGTAAGAGCTCCTGAGACGCGATGCTCAGGAGCACCCCTTTTAACGCGGAAGCGAATCGCATGAGAGAAGAGGGAGAGTCCACGGTACCGCCTGCTGCGGCCCTCAGGAAGTTCCTGCAAGTTAGCGCGAGGAAGGGCACCGGTCGCCGTGGTGATTGCTGGTTTGCTTCTGGTGCGTGAGAGGGGCCTCCCTACCGCGGAGAGCCCCCGGGGCGTGTACAACCCCGCCCTGACACGTGGCTTGCACGATAGGGCTAGACGAGGTGTATCTGGACACTCGTGAGCCGGCGCGGGACTCATGAGGCCCTACCTCAAGGCGGGTTTGCGCCTGGTCTTGGTTCTTGCACTACTAGGAAAAGGCATGCTAGTGGCGCACCGAATTTGCCTTCTAATGGCGCACTACCGGTGCGCCACTGGCATCACGCCATTAGAATTAAATTCTAATGGCGCACCACCGGTGCGCCATTAGTATCTGGTGTTCTAATGGCGCACCACGTAGTGCGCCATTAGTATAGCATGCAGTGCGCCATTAGAATGCCTCCCAGGGGGCCATATGTACCCATGTGCTTTGGCATTCTAATGGTGCACCAGCAGTTAATGCGCCATTAGCGTGATGATCACAGTGCGCCATTAGTGTCTTGTGTGGTGCGCCATTAGTATGAATATTAGGTTTTATTTTTTTTGCTTTTCTGATTTTTGCACAGGTTACAAAATATATTATTGGACAGAATATAGACAGCAGCACACAGCAACATCAGATTCATCGAATACAATAGAAGATTAGTCTCCGAATACAATTCATCATATTAGTCTCCGAATTCAAAAGACCAAACAAAGATAAAACATTACAAGTCTCAAGACCGCGAGTATCGAGTTTGTCGGAAGTAATACTAATCCTAACAAGTCCTACTAATCATCATCATACAACTTCTACTCGTTATTCATAACAAGTCATACGATCATCATCTTGATAGTCTTGGAACCAACCCTACTTAATTGTTCTTAGCACATGATCATCAGTATTAGGCAGGACCTAAATACCCTATTTAAGCTAAAATAGCATAAAACAATATAGACCCTGACTCTCCATTATGGATAATGGAGAACATCCTGTCTCCAATTCTTGCGCTTCGCTTCCTTTTGCTTCCAAGAAGCTCCTTACGACTGTCCATACATTTTTTCCATCCTTTGATTTTCATGTCTCCACTTCTTTTAGAAATCTCATATAGACAGTTGAGATTCGTAGGACGACCTGGCTGTATGTTCAAAACATTAACACTACCTTTCAGATACATCATATGAGGCACACAATTCTCTGGGATTATCTCTTAAAAAACATAGTAATAACTTCATAGTTAGCAATGATGTACTAGTTTTAGAAGTATGCAAAAGATGCACGGATGTCGTAATAGTAAAAATCTTACCAGGGTATCTCCATGGTAGTTACCGTAGTTGAACACATGCACTAGTGGCACGTATTTACCATAACGTTGAGGAGTTTGATTGTAGATATTGTAATTCTCAATGTCAGTACAAAATCCGACCAAATGATTTTTCTCCTTATAAGTTGTTAATTCGGAGCCATCGGTGTAGTGGGTTTTGTCTACCATCTTCCGCACATTCTTTGAACAATAAAAATAAGCTGTCAATGGAAATAAGCTGTCAACTATTTTGAAATAAACAATATAAATTAGCTAATAACTATGTTTGAGAAACTCACATAGCGGTAGAACTGGAGGCGTATCAACAAGGACCCAAATGTCCATATTGTCTTGGTTGATGTCAGGATTACCAAGATCCATGGTGATAAGCATACTCTCATCAAAACCATACATCTTGCAAAATGCTTCCCAATTTTTGCAACCAAAATGGGTTACACTCTCAGAATTATATAGATTTACTTCAAAGTCCACATCGTGATGAGTCCTTAGGTGAATTTTCTTTGTTTCAGAAATTTCATGGTCTTCAAAATCCATCCTCTCCAAGACATAGCGTCTTGCATGGCATGGGATAAGCTATACTCGAATTGTAAAAGATGAAAATTACACGTTGAAATAGTTGAAGTCATGCTTAATTATGAAAATAACACTTGTCATCATTGTGTACCATTTCAACTTCGAAGGTCTACTTGAGCTTAATGCTGAAGCGCCGATCATCGTCCAGGTGAGGCATGTCGCACAGACCTCGATCGTCGTGGCACCAGTCGCACTCCGCCGGGAGACTTTCGTCGAGCGATGATGATGATGACATATCCTGGGACAGCTCCCAGAATTGCTTGCCGCCCGAACCACCGGCCTCATCGTTGTAGGCCATGTTTCGCTCTAAATAGGAAAAAAGTTTGGTCAAAAAGTTGGTTATTGTCAAGGAACAAGATATTGGTCTCATCATTTAGGGTTTGTCGACACCGAGGCACCCTAAAAGCCTAAGCTTTCATCATTTAGGGTTTGTCGACACCGAGGCACCCTAAAAGCCTAAGCGTACATCATTTAGGTTCTCATCGACACCGAGGCATCCGGGGCAGCCAAGTTAAGTTTTCATCATTTAGGGTTTATCGATGCCGAGGCACCCTAGGTTGGGCCTAATCACTTGGCACTAATCACTTGGCTCTATTGCCACCTATGGTTTAATACAACAAGAATAAAGGGCAGTTGATCCTACTTAATTAAGTACTAAGATACCCCGGCCCATGCATTAGTAGCAAGTACCTCATATGTCCGATTTTTAGCAAAGTCGTGCTAAAATTCACGGAAAATTTCAGCATGACCTTTGCTGAAAATATGACATATGGAGTACCCGAATTTGCCAGAACGGAAGTTAATCGACATTCCGGCAAACTCAAGGGCCTCTCGGGGTACCTGCAAAATCATCAAGACACGAAGGGCCTCTCAAGGGCCTCAAGCAGCACCGGCGTCTCCCAGGACCCCATTTTTTTTGCTAAATTTCTTTGAGCAACAATCAGAGCAAAAAATTCAGCATATTTCTATACAACAGCACTGTAAATATGAAGAACAGTTCTACAGCAGCCCATTTATATACAATAGCATCTTTGGTCATACCAATTTCTGAAACAATTCAAATCTGAACTATATCTTTGGTCATACAAATCTCTGAAACTATACAAATCTGAAATATATATTTGGTCATACAAATTTATGGAACTAATCTAATCTGAACTGTATCTTTGGTCATACAAATCTCTGAAAATTTTCTAAATTTGTGGTCATACAAATTTATGGAACTAATCAAATTATGATAGCTGGACACATAAATTATGATAGATTGTGATAGCTTGGGGAATAGATTATGATAGATTGTGATGCATGGACTTGTTCTACTCCAGGTTTTCAATTTACAAACACATACAAGCACAAGCAGTGCCAGAGATGATATTTGCTAGATATAATTTCGGAAATGAGATTTAAATAGAGCTGTGGTGATGTAACCTAGGTGAATATACATGAAATAAGGTTTACTGGTGCTACCCAATGCTAGTAATCAAGCAGTAACATAAAATGCTAGTAAGTTCACTGGGAGTAAGTTCCTCTCTCGCGCGCACGCAACAACCCAGAAAAACACAAGACAAGCAGTAGAATCTCTGCTCTACCGGGAGGCAATGAAGTGGCCAAGGTCACAGGGGGTGATACCTGAGCGGAAGCCCTAGGCTAGCGCGAGGGGGCGGAGCGCTGCTGCTGCTGCTGTTGCTCGGGGACAGCGAGGTCGGAGTGGGCAGCGCGGGAAGGCGGCGGGAGGCGGGGGAGGGGGTTCCGCCGATCCGGCCGGTGGGGCGAGAGGTGGGAGGAGACGAGGCGGCGCCGCGGTCGGGTGGGTGCATGGGGCACTCCTCCCTGGTCCGGACTGGCCACGCTGCTCGGGGACGGCGAAGGAGGCGAAGGGGGCGGCGAGGGGGACGGCGAACACGGCCGAGGGGCAGCGGGTGAGATCGATGAGGCAGGGGAGAGATTAGAGAGATTGGGGATTTAGTGTGGGGGGAAGCTTTCTAATGGCGCACCACCCCCTCTTGCGCCATAAGTACGACTATTCTAATGGCGCACCGAGGGGTGGTGCGCCATTAGAATTTAGTGTGGGGGGAAGCTTTCTAATGGCGCACCACCCCCTCGTGCGCCATAAGTACGACTATTCTAATGGCGCACCACCCCTCGGTGCGCCATTAGAATTTTGTTTTAATCATAACAGTAATATTTTTTTATAAAAACAGTAATAATTTTTTAAAAAATATGTTCAAATTTTTTACTTGAAAATATCAT
>NC_041390.1:474817927-474832716 GCF_002162155.2 Triticum dicoccoides
GGAGGGGGATCGAGATCGAGATGGAGGGGGAATCGAGATCAAGATGGAGGGGGATCGAGATCAAGTGTCCTCATGAATTCAAAAAGTGCCCATGAAATTTAAAAATATTCATGATATCAAAAAGTGCCCATGAAATACAATCGAGAAATGAAGACTATGATTTAAATACAATCGATCTTAGCTAGCTATCTGTTCACAATCTTCTCGCCCTTCTTTTTCGCAAATGGAGTTCTTCTGTGGAACG
This sequence comes from Triticum dicoccoides, assembly GCF_002162155.2. Classification (NCBI taxonomy): domain Eukaryota; kingdom Viridiplantae; phylum Streptophyta; class Magnoliopsida; order Poales; family Poaceae; genus Triticum; species Triticum dicoccoides. The sequence continues at coordinate 474,818,172 of NC_041390.1, forward strand.
GACGTCCTTTAGGTAGGGTGGTCCTGCTTCTTCTTGTGGTGTGTGCTGCTACTTCATCATCGTTGTCATGTTCGATCTTTGGGTCGCCGTACTTGTCAAAGTCTTGCTCATTGGCTACTCCATCCATTCCGATGATCTTCCTTTTGCCTCTCCTCACAACAACACGACTGGGCTTTGACGGGTCGGTAATGAAGAAGCATTGGTCCACTTGGGAAGCCAGTACCCATGGCTCATTTTTCGCGGTGACGTTTGCACCCGCGGTCTTGGATTTGGCTTCGGGTATAACCATGGTGGTGAAATACCGGTCTTCTTTTAGGACGCTCTTGGCCCATCTGACATGGAACATCGAGACCTTCTCTCTAGCGTAGCTCAGCTCCCAGATCTCCTCGATCCTTCCGTAGTATCTGTCCTTGTCGTTACCGGTGTAGGATTCCATCGTTACCCCGGAGTTCTGATAACCATCGCTCTTCATGTCCTTGTCCTCGGTGTAGAATGTGTAGCCGTTGATATCGTACGCCTCATCGGTCATCAGGTTGTGCTCGGCGCCCTGTGACAAGGCGAATATGAGTTGTTCTTCCGCGGAAGAATCTTCATGTAAAGGGTACGACAGAAGCTTCTTCTTGAACCAACGCGTGAAACATGAGTTGTGCTCTTTGAGTATATCTCCGTCCGTCCTCTGTTGGCCTCAGTCATTGTACGTCTTCTCAATAAAGGTTTTGTGCTCTACCACCCAAGGATCGACCACGTCTATGTGTCGTAGCGCGACTAGGTTTGCTCTTTCAAAGTCGGCGAGTCGACCCTTGAAGTCGACATGCATTTCGCGGCGACCCTCACGGTGACCCCATCCAGCGAGCCTGCCGAGGTGCCTGTTGACGGGCAGACCAATGGGGTTCTCGATACCTAGATAATTCGTGCAGTAGGAGATGCACTCTTCGGTCAGAAAGCCCCTGGCTATACTTCCCTCTGGATGTGACATGTTGCGAACGTATCCTTTGATGACACCATTCATCCTTTCGAACGGCATCATGCTGTGCAGGAACGTCGGCCCGAGTTGGATGATATCCTCCACGATATGGACCAGCAGATGCACCATAACGTCGAAGAATGCGGGCGGGAAGTACATCTCAAGCTCACATAGTATCACCACGATCTCTTCCTGTAGCCTTCTGAGTTGCCTCACGCCAATTGACTTCCGAGAGATGACGTCGAAAAAGTTGCATAGGCCAAATAGCATTTCACGGACATGGGCGTCCATGATCCCACGGATTGCAACTGGAAGTATCTGCGTCATCAGCACGTGACAGTCGTGAGACTTCATCCCGCCGAACTTCTGCTTCGTTGGGTCTAGGTATCTGCTTATCTTCCCCGCGTAACCGTAAGGAAGTTTTACTCCTAGGAGGCAGGTGAAAAACTGCTCGATCTCCTCCTGACTTAGAGTGAAGCACGCGGGAGGGTAGTCATTTCCGGTCTTCTTGGCCTTTTTGCCTTTGCGACGACTTTCTGTGTCCTGCTTCGCCTCATCATCATCATCATCATCATCATCATTAGCGTGAAGCTCCTGCCTGATGCCCATTGATTTCAAGTCTGCCCTTGCTTTCGGCCCATCTTTGGTCCTCTCTGGCATGTTGAGCAGGGTACCAAGCAGACTCTCGCACACGTTCTTCGTGATATGCATGACATCAAGGCTGTGAGGCACATGGTGGATCTTCCAGTACGGCAAGCCCCAGAAAACAGACCTCGTTTTCCATACCTTCAGTAGCGGCTCTGGCGCCTTTCGCTTCTTTCCCGGCTCTGGCGCCTTTTGCTTCTTTCCCGGCAGTGGGCAGTCTTTCCAATTTTTCAACAGCTCATCTATTTCCTCGCTGCTCCTTGTACACGGGTGTTTTTGGGGTTCGGTTTCACCATCGAACAGATCCTTGCGTTTCCTCCACGGGTCATCGTCGCGAAGCCACCTTCGATGTCCCATGAACACGGTTTTCGAAGACCCGGGATCTCTATTTAGCTGGCGATACGTTGTGTCATCCATGCACCTTACGCATCTAGAAAATCCGTGGACTACCTGCCCTGCGAGATATCCGTAACCGAGATAGTCATGCACCATCATGAGCAGTGCGGCTCTCATAGGGAAATATTCTTTCTCTGCGGCGTCCCACATATTGGCTGGCATTTTCCACAGCGTGTCTAGCTCCTCCTTCAGCAGCCCCAGATACAGATTGATGTCGTTCCCTGGTTGTTTCGGCCCTTCAATTAGCATACTCATGTGAATGTACTTCCTCTTCATGCACAACCAGGGGGGAAGGTTGTACATCCACACAAACACAGGCCAGGTGCTATGTGTGCTTCTCTGGCTGCCAAACGGATTGACTCCATCGGTGCTCGCACCCAGCACGATGTTCCTTGGATCCTTCCCAAATTCTGGGTATTCGAAGTTCAACGCTTGCCACTGGCTTGCATCCTTAGGGTGACTTAGCATCTTGTCTTTTTTATTTATCTCCGGATCATTTCCGTCATCTTCCCGCTTCTTCTCCTCCCTATCCGCGTGCCAACGCAGGAGCTTTGCTACCTTAGGGTCCGCGAAATACCACTGTAGACGAGGAGTGATCGGAAAGTACCACACCGATTTTCGAGGAGCTTTTTCCTCTTCTTGTATCGAGTGACGCCGCACACCGGACATATGGTAGACTCCGCGTGCTCGTCCCGATAAATGATACAATTGTTCATGCACACATGGTATTTCACGTGCCATAAATCCAGAGTACACACGATTTTCTTCGCCTCCTCGAACCTGGTCGGGCACTTGTTCCCCTTGGGAAGACGTTCGTGCCAGAATGACATGTTCTCGTCGAAGCATGCGTCGGTCATTTTGTGTTTTACCTTCATCTCCAGAGCCATGAGCATTACTTTCAGGCGGGTATCCTCGGGCCTGCATCCTTCATACAATGGAGTAACCGCGTCTATCTCTAGTTGATCCAGCTTGGCTTTCTCTCGGGCGGCAGCTCTTGCGTTATCCGTCTGCTTGAGAAGCAGCTCTTGAATATGAGGGTCCTGCACCCAGCCTCCATCGTCGTCTGCTCCGGCATCTTCATCTTCATGATCATGCCCTTCGTCTTGATCTTCCTCATCATCATGTACGACATCTTCTACATGATGACTATGTACAGCATCACTGTCGTGATCATGTCCTGGAGATTCTTCGTCTTCTCGCCCGCCCTCGCCGCGGTGGTACTTGTCTTGTTGCCCTTCCTCATTTCTTGCCCGACCCCCATGGACGACTTCATAGTCATCTTCATCACCTTGCCACCGATAGCCATCCATGAAACCACGCAAGAGCAGGTGGTCCCGCACCTGCCCGAAATCCGGGTCCGCAATAAGGCTCTTCAGCTTGCATCTTCGACACGGACATCTTATCTCCGTCTTGTTCTTTTGAAGCATCTTGGCCTTCGCGGAGCTCAAAAACCTATTCACGATGCCTTCAGTCATCGTGCGGACCATGGTCGCCTGCGGGGTAGAGAAAAACGATATTTTAGAACCAAGAAAAATTTGGCATGACCTTCCCTAAAAATAGGACCAAAAAGAATGCATAGTGCCAAAATTCTCGCTGAAACGGAAATGAATCAAAACATTCCGGCAAAATATTGGCAACTATCGCATTTCAAATACCGGTACCTTCAAACACAAACATATATGCAACACCACAAACATACATAGATCTAGCTAGGCCACAAAAAGTGCATGTGCACATTGTTGGAGCGAGCTAGGGAGAAAAAAAGTAGATCTACATCATCAAGATAGCTTTCCCTTACTTACCTATCAAAAAAAAGGTAATTTCACCACTTAATTTTGATGAATTTATGGTGGAAATGAGGTGAGGAGGAGGAGATGGCCGAAAGCTTGGAGAAGGAGGTGGAGGGAATGAAGTGGGGAAAGTGAGTGGGTAGGTGTGGGGCTGTCCAAAATATCTTATTGGGGTCCCAGGTTACTAATGGCGCACCACCAGCAAATGCGCCATTAGTAACCCTGGTTACTAGTGGCGCACCTGCAGGTGGTGCGCCATTAGTAGTTTTGCAAAAAAGTAAAAATATATATATACTAATGGCGCACCGGGTAATAGTGCGCCATTACTAGTTTAAACTAGTAATGGCACACTGTGAAACGATGCGCCATTAGTAGTTTTGCAAAAAAAAAGAATAATTTTTTTTACAGTAATGGCGCACTGTCTGCTTGGTGCGCCATTACTACTTAGAACTAGTAATGGCGCACTTCGACCTGATGCGCCATTAGTATGTATGGAAAAATGGAAAAATAATAATTTAATACTAGTGGTGCACCCTGTTTCTGGTGCGCCATTAGTGTCTTCCACACTAATGGCGCATCACCAACCGGTGCGCCATTAGTATATAGTAGTGGCGCACTGCTTCCATGGTGCGCCATTAGTATCAATCCTATCTATAGCCCTTTTCCTAGTAGTCTTGTTTGCTATGTTGGTCCTGCGAGATGGTTAGACAACACGAAGGGTCCTGAAGAAAGACAGCCAACACGCGGCTCCCATGGTGGGCGACAATCAAGCAGGTGATAGTCATATATAGATTAAGCATGGAAAGCATACTGGCTTAAGTAAATGCAGGGAAGATGCATGCCACTGGGTCCGGCCCGAGCGGCTTGGGGATGATGCAGCCCGAGGGGCGCCCCCAGCAAGGTAAGCTAAAGACATAAACAAGGAAAGATACATGCCACAGGGATGGACCCACGTGGCCTGGGAATGATGCATCCCTGGGACCACTCCCAGCTGAATGAACTTGGAAAATGTCACCTGGTTCTGTTGATGAAGGAGGGTTCGGGCAGCTGAAGGCGTGTGGCGAAGGGGCTGCTCCTCATGAGCCACCGGGGCCCTGAGCCTCGGGAGGCTCTGGGGGTCCAGGGGGTTCATTGAGGACCGTCTTTATCTCCATCAGCACGGCGTGGTGTCTGGCCTCCCGAGCCGCCAGGATGCTCTGCAGGTTGCGCTAATAGGTGGTCGCCACACTCGGCAGGCCAAAAGGCATGCAGACGTAGCTATGAGGCGGGCCCTCATAGCGTCCCGCGCGCGAAGGCCAGAGAAGCTTCTGAGAGGTAGCTTGGTTGAGCCATGGGACGTCGATGCTGACGCGCAGCCCAGCATCCTCGCCTGGATGGGGAGCTGCGCCTGGTGAGCGGCGGCCGCCGCGCATGGCCCTTGCGTTTTGCAGTTCCTGAGTGGTCTTGGTGATGAACTCCTGAACAGTGGGCACTCCTTGCCCTGTGTTCTCCTGAGGGAAACGTGCCGCGAAGCACGCCTCCAAGTGGTGCCCGAGCGCCTCCCTCATGATGCTGGCAAAGTCTGAGGCCCTGCCCGAGAGGGGCGCTAGGCGCGCTTTCCTATGTGATGGAGGGAGGCACCCCAAGCGCGGGCGTCGATCCCGATGAGGCGTCGTTTGCCTGAGGCCCTGCGTGGCGCAGCTTCTTCTTCTTCTTGGGGGTGGCCTCAGGAGAGCGCTTGCCTGGCAGTCTGGGTCATCGATTGCTGCATCTTGGAAGGCACGCTCGAGGGAGCACACCGCATCTCTTTCCTCGAACGGGACTGTGATGATTCCGCCACTTCCCGGTATCTTGAGGACATTGTAGCCGTGATGGGTCACTGCCATGAACTTGGCCAGGGCTGGATACCCGAGGATGGCGTTGTATGGCAGGTGGATGTAGGCGACGTCGAAGTCGATGAGTTCGGTGCGGTAGTTGTTGCATTCTCCGAAGGTAACGGGGAGGCGGACCTACCAGATTGGGGTAGTAGAGCCGCCAATCACTCCTGAGAAAGGCTTGGTAGGCTGAAGCTGACCATATGGCACTCGGAGGTTGTCGAACGTGTCGACAGAAAGGACATTGAGACCTGCGCCGCCATTAATGAAGGTCTTGGTAACTTGCACGTTGCTGATGACTGGTGAACAAACAATTGGGAGGACGCCTGTAGTAGCCGCACACTTGAGCTGATCTGCTGAACTGAACGTGATGGGGGCACCTGGACCATCTGAACGGGCGTGCAACCTCGAGCTTGAGGAGGACTATATTCACTTCATGGGCAAACTGTTTGAAGATACGCTGCGAGGCTAGGGCTTGAGCTCCGCCCAAGATGCTGGCGATAGCGCGTGGCTCCTGGAAGCCCCCAGCCCCCTCGTCTTGATGGTGGTCGTCATTCCTTCTCGATGGTGACGGTAGTGGAGGAAGGCCAGTGTTTCCTTGAGGACGAGCCTCACGAGGCTGGTCCCTCCAGGCGCCCTCGCGAGATGGATCCTGGCAGCGGTCCTCACGAGGCTGGTCGTGCCACTCCTGGGGCGGGCCACAGTCGTTCCAGTGTCCGCCGCCACGTCCTCCTCCTCGGTCGTAGCCCCGATCGCTGCGCTCGGGGCATCGACTGAAGCGTCCTTCTCGAATGGCTCTGAGCTCTTGACAGTCGCTGGTGTTGTGGGTATGCATGTTGTGGAAGGCACAGAATGGTCGGCTGCCCTTGGACGACTCGGGCTGGTCTCTGCCGCTCTTGGTGTCCGGTTCTGCCGCAAGCACGACAACTCCCTTGCGCTTCACGTCCTTGGCCTTGGCTTTCTTCTCCTCTGGGTCCGCAGCAGGGAGCTCGAGGAGGGAGAGGCGCCCCTCCTCAGCTCTTGCACACTTGGTCGCGATGTTGAACAGCTCCAAGGTCGTGCACAACTCCTCATGGGTGGCGAGCACCTCCTTCATCTTGACATCGAGAACGCCATCGGAGAACGCTGAGATGATGGCCTCGTCGGTCACCTTGGGGACCTTGATTCGCGCGCTATTGAAGCGCTGGATGTACTTCTGCAGGGTCTCTCCTGGTTGTTGCTTGATGCGGCATAGGTCACCCGTGATCGGGGGGCGGTCGCGAGTGCCCTGGAAGTTGGCGATGAAGCGGTTGCGCATCTCGTCCCAGGAGGAAATCGAGCCTGGAGGCTGGTTGAGGAGCCATGAGCGGGGGCCATCCTTGAGAGCCATGGGAAACCAGTTCGCCATGACTTTCAAGTCGCCGTTGGCCGCCTCGATGCTCAGCTCCTAGAGCTGCAGGAACTCCGTAGGGTCGGGGGTGCCGTCGTAGCGACGAGGCAGATCTGGCTTGAACTTGCCCGGCCAGGCGATGCTACGCAGCTCGGGGGTGAAGGCGCGACAGCCGGCCGTGGTCACCGGGGCCCGCCTTGGAGGTGGAGCTTGGTCTTGGTGCCCGCGTGCTGCTACGGCAAGCGGCGCGGGGTCTTGCCGCAACAAACGATCCTGGCGCGGCGGTGCGAGGAGTGGCGGAGCGTTCACTTGCGGTCGAGGGACTTCTTGACATCTTCTTTCTTCACGTGCGGGCACTGGACACGGTGGGTCACACCGTGGAGCCGCGTGCCTTGGCGCTAGGGCGCCGTCTTGGTGCGGAGGTGGTGGAGGTGCTTCATGAGCTGCGTCACCCGTGGCTGGCAGAGGGCGAGGCAGAGAGTGGGACGGTGCAGGGGAGCCCCCTGCGGCGCGTACAAGCTCGGTGATGCGGTCAAGCCAGTACTCGTAGAGGTCGTCGACTGGGCGGTAGCGCAGGAGCTCGTGCGCCATGAGGAGCGTGGCCCGTGCGTCCGCAGGAACGCGACAAGCGTGAGACGACGAACCAGTGAGAGTCGGTGATGGAGTGGCGGTGCGACCGTCCTGTCACACCGAGGGGGTGCAGCGAGGATGCTTGCTGCTCGTTCTCGCCAGGCCGGTGGCGGCGTTGGCGGCAGGTGACAGAGGGCGACGGGGTGGCCCGCCGACAGGGCCGTCTGAGCAACGCGGGTGGTGAGGGCAGCCCGGCGCTCGGCGCGGGTGCGAGGTGCGTCCGCCATGGAGACGGTGAACCGGCGTGACACGGAGCGACGGAAGGGATGCTTCGGCGCACCCCTACCTGGCGCGCCAAATGTCGGATCACGGGTTCTGGCAAAACCCTTAAGGTTCGAACACTGGGGTGCGCACGAATATTCCCCCCTACTGATCCACGTCCTAGCTCAGCTAAGATCTTACGAACAAACTTGACGAACTCGCAACACAAAGGACACAAGATTTATACTTGTTCGGGCCACCATTGTGGTGTAATACCCTACTCGAGTGTGGTGGTGGTGGATTGCCTCTTGGGATGATGATGAACAATACAAGGGGAAGAACAGCCTCCTGAGGTTGAGGTGTTCTTGTGCTTGATGGATGTGTGGCCAAGGATGTGGTGGCTCCAATCTAAGGTCCGGGTCCCTATCTATGGTGGTGGCTAGTCCTATTTATAGGGGCCTTGGTCCTCTCCCCAAATATTGAGCGGAAAGGGAGCCAACAACGGCCAATTCGAAAGGGGACAGCTAGTACAAGCTATCCTGACAAAAGTAGTCTTCGCCTGCCAAAGGCTCTGGTGGTGACGCCGTCTTGGGCTCCACGGTGACCTCCGTCTTGCCATCCTTCTGGTCTTGGTCTCGTTGCACCAATATGGAAACCTTTGCTTGATGCCTCGCTACTCCGCCCCTGCGCTTGCCCCCTTAGCACCAAAGAGGAAACAAGGACGCTGCACGCTCGCGCCCGCCTGGTCTCGATCGTCATGGCTCACGTCATGAGAACCTCGCGAGGTTTGCCTGGTCTTGAACTCTCCTCCCTTCACGAGCCAGCCAGGCGATGCCGCTCCCGAGGAGGTCCTGTGGCGTCTGCCTCGCGAGGCTTGGACCCTCGCGAGGGTCTTGAGTGCCTTGTTGATGAAGATGGGGTGTACAGGCCTGCTAGCAAAGCCACGTCGTGGGCCGCAGGCAGGCAAGTCTGGGGACCCCCGTTCCCAAAACGCCGACAGGGTCATATTGGAAACTAAGGGATATTAGGGCCTCCTTTTAATAGAGTACCAGAACAAAGCATTAACACTTAGTGAATACATGAACTCCTCAAACTATAGTCATCACCGGGAGTGGTCCCGATTATTGTCACTTTGGGGTTACCAGATCATAACACATAGTAGGTGACTATTGACTTGCTAAATAGGATCAATAACTCACATATATTCATGAAAACATAATAGTTTCAGATCCAAAATCATGGCACTCGGGCCCTAGTGACAAGCATTAAGCATAGCAAAGTCATAGCAACATCAATATCAGAACATAATGGATACTAGGGATCAAACCCTAGCAAAACTAACTCGGTTACATGATAAATCTCATCCAACCATCACTGTCTAGCAAGCCTACGATGGAATTACTCACGCACGGCGGTGAGCATCATGAAATTGGTGATGGAGGAAGGTTGCTGATGACGATGGCGACGGATTCCCCTCTCCGGAGCCCCGAACGGACTCCAGATCAACCCTCCCGAGAGAGATTAGGGCTTGGCGGCGGCTCTGTATTGTCAAACATGATGAATCCTTCTCTATGATTTTTTATCCCCGAACGCGAATACATAGAGTTGGAGTTGAGGTCGGTGGAGCCTCAGGGGGCCCACAAGACAGGGGGCGCGCCCCCACCCTCGTGGATGGGGTGTGGGCCCCTTGGTGTTGATTCTTTCGCCAACATTTTTTATAAATTCCAGAAATATTCTCCGTGAAGTTTCAGGTCATTCCGAGAACTTTTATTTCTGCACAAAAATAACACCATGGCAATTCTGCTGAAAACAGTGTCAGTCCGGGTTAGTTCCATTCAAATCATGCAAGTTAGAGTCCAAAACAAGGTCAAAAGTGTTTGGAAAAGTAGATACGATGGATACATATCAAAGTCCTACCCACCGGCAAAGAAAATGAATAAAGGAGTTACTAATTAATTAGTTGATATCAGGAAATGACGAACTATAAAGAGGCCGACATATAGTTCGATAATGATTGAAATTACCTGTTGACCATCCCCTTCAAGATTTCGTAGTCAGTATCTTTTGTAAGTAGTGATTCCAGTACTTCAAATTTCCCCTCGTCAACTTCAATGATTAACAAGATCCAGTGGTATCTGCATGCGCACACGTTTGCATGTATAATTAAGCGGGCATGTGCATAACTCATCAACTACCCTAAACCCTATACACTTATTATCATCTAGCTAGTAAGAAAAAATGGAATTTGTAGTACAAGACAATGTGACTCACTGGAAGTTGTAAGGAAGTAGTATTTCTGGACAGGCATTTAGGCGCTTCAAGAACTCTAGCAAGCTTTTTCTCTACATGTGGTCAATCATATTCTTGTGACCATGTCTTTTCATTAATGCTATTTGGGGTCAATGAACCCAATTCCATAGCGTCCACCTTTTTTCATTTCAGACATCTTCATTCGGCATAATACCACAGAAGAGAATATAGTGAGGATAATTACCGGTAATGAATAGAACAATCACTACAGCTAGCTGGAGAATTGAATTAATCACAGAAAGAAACAACTTACAAACAATAGCAACTAACGATAGATTTGTCGAGTGCGTCTTAATTGAATAACTGAAATATTTCTTGAAACTCAACTCACAAAGCTTTTTCATGGTAGTAATAGCCTTTAGGTACTTCCACCATGAGGGACTCTCGATCGGTAGTCTTGACTTCTTTCACGTACCATTGATGCAATTCATACATTCTCGTTGTTAGAAACTTGACCTCCTCATGCTTCACCATAGGCTGGCCGTGGGCATATTTCCGTTTTACGTCCTCCTCTCTAATCGTATCCATGGGATAGATCCCTAGGAGTTGATAAGCAGTGACACATGCCTCTTCAATCATCCTTCTATGACCGTCAGTTATTACCAGCTGATCGGCATTGATACTCGCATGTGTTGGTACAATGAGCGGGGGGATCGATTGCACCGCCTGTTCTCCCAGCCGGGGAACAGTTTTCCCGCTTTTTGGCAGCTGCTTGGTTGGAGCTTGAGCTCAACTCATTATTTTGTGCTTTATATCCCTTCTTGATTTGGAGCTCATAGTCTGAGTCCCTAGGCTTGGGAGCTGGTGCTTTAGCCATATGAATGAAGTGGTCAAAGACATGCTCAGGCATTTTCTCCTTTGGCGGCGGTGGCGGTTTCGGTCCAAAATGGGCGTCCAATTGGGCCCTGCATTCGGCTTTGTTTTCCTCCTCGGTCATGTCGTAAGGCCTCTTTGGAAGAGGCACGAGGCTTGGACCATATTGAAATCACTTGCCTCCTATACCTTTACTTGTACTGCTAGACACCATAGTTGCGGTGGCTCTCTTCCGCTATTGTTTAGGCGGCTAAGCTCGCTGATGCGGCAGAGATGGCTGACGTGCCTGACTTGGAGGAGGAGGAGTGTCCTGATGCGGTGCCAGACTTGGAGGAGGAGGAGTGGCCTGACGCGGTGCCGTACTTGGAGGAGGAGGAGTGTCCTGACGCGTTGGCAGACTTGAAGGAGCAGGACTCTACTGAGGCGGTGGCCAATGACTAGGAGGAGCGTGAGTTTGCTGACGCGGTGGCGGACTTTGAGGAGGAGTCGGCTGATGCGGTGTCAGTGGCCTTGGAAAGATGATGTAATCCTTTCTCCATAGGATGATACGATGTATGGACTCTCCCAGTGTGTGCTCCTCGTCACCTCCAGGAATGTCAAGCTCGAGCCCCGAATATTGTGCCACCACTTCATCAACCATGACATGAGTAAAGCCAGCTGGAATTGGGTTGCAATGGAAGGTTGCTTCGGGGGGATTTGTATAAGCAACGGCGTCCGCCACCTTCATAGATATGTTCTTAATTTTGAAGTGTAGCTCACAATTACTGTTCCCCATGATGTCATCCACAGGGTATATATTCAGCATTGCCTCGCCCGGGGCGGAACCCATGCTGCTTCTCGGCATGGATGGGACGGTGCTATCCAATGCTGGATCCGCTAGCTGCTGCCGCTGTTGAGACCCCCTTTCTTGGCTAAGTGAGTCGATCTGCTGCCGCTACTGCTGGAATTGGAGTGCCAACTCTGCGTGTGCTGAATCTTGGCCTTTAAGGCATTCTTCTTCCTGCTTCCTCTGCTCCTCCTCCAGCTTCCTTTTCTTCTCCTCCTCCATCTTCTTTCTCGCATGGCTTCTTTAGTCGGCGTTCCAGTCCGCAAACCCCTCATACCATGGAACAACGCCTTTGCCTCGTGTTCTTCCCGGGTGTTCAGGATTTCCCAGGGCGCGCGTAAGCTCGTCGTTCCTCTGTTGGGTGTGGACACCCCTGTTTGAGCCTCTTATATTGCAACAAGGAAAGCGATGTCGGCTCCTTTAAGACTTGCCTTCTCCAGAACCAGCTCTGTATGCGGGTCCAACTTCCCCCTATGCGCGTAAAACCAAGTCCTGCACCTGTTGGGCCAGCTCAATGTAACTGGAGTGACCCCTGCATCCAGCATCTGTTGCTTAGACTTATCCCACTTAGGCCGGGCCACCGCGTAGCCACCTGGCCCCAGCATATGGACATGCTCCTTTTTCGTGGCATTGAGCTTGTTTACTCTCAATTATTCCTTAGCTAATTCTAATTCCTTGAATTTCATGAAAGCGGACCAGTGATCTCTTTGCTTCTCCAGTGTTCTCGTGAATTCTGGAGTCTTCTTTCCTCCTTCGACGTACTTGGCCCATATAATTTTCTTGTGGTTGTTGAAAGCAACCGCCATCTTCCTAAGAGCAGCTTCCTTGACTTTCTGCACATCTGCATCTGTGAAATGATCTGGCAGGGTGAAATGTGACATGGGAGATTCCCAAAGCAGATCTTTTGCTCTTTGGTCGACAAAAGTAAGATCTGGACGTTCCTTTGCTGCCTTTTTCCATTCTTGCATGGAGATCGGGATTTGGTCCTTCACAAGAACTCCACACTGACGAATGAACTTGCCCGCATTCTTCCTAGGCGCGATTGGTTCACCATTAGGTTTGATGGCATCGATGTTGTACTTTACACCCTCCCTCAACTTTTTGGCCGGGCCTCGCACTGTCCTGCTGCATGTAGAAGATTTGCTCGATCTGGAGGGCTTAAAGAAGAAAGATCGATTCGTTAATATATATATATATATACAAATCATTGAAAACTTGTGATGATCACCATATGCCTGCTTATATAAATATACCTCGCCGGTCTTTGTTATTTCAAGATCAACATTTTCTTCGTCATCATAACCATAGTTATGGACATCATCTATTCGTTCGTCTTCATTAAATATCATACCCTCACCTGCAGGGTTCAGATATTGTGAGCCATCATCTTCTTAAAACTCATCTGGACAAGGGGATGAGCGTATGATGATGAACAGGGCCTCCTCTCCTTCTCTGCTAGTATTGTCCATAGCTTTTATTTAACTAATCCAGAAGCAATATAAAACAACTTAGTATTCAAATTATAATGCATGCATGCAATCAATAAGGAAAAACTGAATCATAGTACATAATATGCATCATCGAATATATTCTCGAATACATCATCTCGAATATTATCGAATAATATATATAATCACGAATACATCGTCTCAAATATTATCGAATAATATATATAATCTCGAATACATCATCTCAAATATTATCGATTACATCACTAGCTAGCTAGCTAGATAGATCGAATACTATAGAATAATCTAGTTCACTCGCGGTTCCTGAGGGGCGGGCGGTGGGAACTCAAAGAGAAGGAACCATCACATGATCATAGCTCGGGTGAAATCCTTGAAGAACCTGATGTCCATAGCAGCCATGTAGCGACGGACGTGCTCGTCCTCCTCCCTGACACGGTAACATACCACCTCCGGCGGGGTCGGCTCCCTCCGCACCAAAAGTGACCCACGCGAACGCCACCAAAGGAGCTCCGGGTTGACGACGGGACCCGGGGCCGGGTTCCTCACCAAGCGGCGCGCTCCAGAAGGTAGCACCTCACACTGCCAGCTCGGCGGAGCCCAGTCCCGGACATGGCTCCTCTGAAGCAGGACGTCGCCGCGAACGGGTCGACGACAAGGATGTAGGTCGGGCATCATTGACGTCGAGAACAAATATTGTATGCAAATTAATATATATATATGATCAAATATAATGTTGCATATGTAAAAATTCAAACTTTGACATATATGATATCTAGCTAGCTATAATTCATCTAACATTAATATATCTAGCTAATTCATCTAACATTTGACAAAAGTATAAAAAACTAATTCATCTAACATTAATATATCTAATTCATCTATAACTAAAAGTATAAAAAACCAATTCATCTAACATTTCTATCTAGCTAATTCATCTAACATTTGACATTAATCTAACATTTCTATCTACCTAATTCATCTAATTCATCTAACATTTGACATTAATCTAACATTTCTACCTAGCTAATTCATCTAACATTTGACATTAATTAATCTAACATTTCTATCTAATTCATCTAACATTTGACATTAATATATCTGATTCGATCATCTAATTAACAATTTGACATTAATCTAATTCATCTAGCTAGCGAAAACTTATACATTAATCTAAAAAATAGAAAACAAAAAATAAGTCAAAAAGGTGTGTGTGTGTGTGTGTGTGTGTGTGTGTTTGTGTGTGTGTGTGCGTGTATGTGTGTGTGTGCGGGCGGGGGCT